>NW_025111287.1:45006-65737 GCF_015237465.2 Chelonia mydas | reverse complement strand
ACAACGTGGCCGAGGGAGGGGGGTTGTTGTTGCCGGGGACCAGGGGTGACCTCGCCCGGCAGCCGGGACCCCAGACAGCGACCTGGAGATGGGGGACCCAGAGACGGGTGACCGGGAGGCCCCACCCCCAGCAGCAGGGTCCAGCCGGGGGGAACAAAGGAGAGAAGAGGGGGGACCCAGCAGCCTGGGACGGAAGACAAAGGGCGGAGGAGGGTCTGTCAGGGGAGGGGACATGGGGGCTCGGCTGGAAGGGGGACAAGGAGCAGCCGGAGCCCCAGGGGACGGGGCCAGACCCAGCTGGCCGGGGCTGAGACTGGCCAGGCCTGAGCCCCTGGGACCTGCCAGGGCTGGGTCCAGACGCTCACTAACCCCCCTGGGCGACGCTGGCGGAGAGGCCCTGCAGGCTGGCGATCGGGGGGGTGACGCTCCCTCTGGGGGAACCCGGGGGGCCGGAGCGAGGGGACTCCCTGAGGGGTCCCCGGCAGAGCAGGTGGCTGGAGGCTCAGAGGGGCGGTCACAGGAGGCAGCGGGACCGAGCGGACCCCTAGGAAGGGCCGTCACCGGCGGGGGCGACTCCCGGGGGCCATACGGAGCCGCGAGAGCCCGGGGGGAGGGGGCTGCAGTCCGGGACACTCCCCACCACAAAGCCCAGAATGGGGGTGTCCCTGTCGGAGATGCTGGGTGGTGGGGTAATGACCAGGCAGGGGGGTAACAGTGTTGGGATTTCCTCTGCCCAGGAACAGGGGGGCACCCCATATTAGAGAGTGTAGCCCAGCCCTGGGCTGCCCCCCACCTCGGCCCTGCCGGTGCCCCTCACTCCCGACCCGCAGCCCCCTGCTAGCCCAGCCCTGCCCCCCCAGCTCTGCTGGTGCCCCTCACTCCCGACCCGCAGCCCCCCTTCCCCCCTGTCCCTCCCTTGGCCCCCAAACTCTCCCGCAGCCCTGGCAGTGCCCCTCCATCCACAGACGGTTCTTTCTTCCAGAGAAACCTGACATACGAAAATCCCCCGACGGGCCCATCTCACCCACGCCCTGTGCGATCCCAAGGCCGGATCCTTCCCTCCAGCCCTGGCCCCGGGGCCCCATCCGACGTGTTCCCAGCCGTGGGGCTCCCAGCCCTACCCCCTTGGGAGACGCTTCCACAGCCCGACAAACCCATCGCAGCCGGGGCGTCTTTCCCCCGAGCCCCCCGGCGCTCCGCCAGGAGTTACAGGCGGCTGGCTGGGAAATCGAAGGCGGGCCCCGCGGTGAAGGCTCTCAGCTGGGCCTCCAGAGATTGGGGCTCAATTCCCAGCTCCCTGGAGCGGGGACCCCAACCCATTTACCACGGTGGGCCACGCGTCCTGCCCTTAGGACGGAAGAATCCCCGGCCCCGCTCCAGGCCGGGGACCGAGCGGCCCGGCGGCCGTGCTGCCGAACCGGCCCTGGCGGTGCCAGTGGGCGAAGCTGGGTCCGCGTCAGCAGCGGGCCCTCGTGCCAGGAAGGCCAACGGCAAAGCGGGCGGGATTAGGGGGAGCGTTGCCCGCAGATCGAGGGACGTGATCGTTCCCCTCCGTTCGGCCCTGGGGAGGCCACACCTGGGGTGTTGCGTCCAGTTTTGGGGGCCCCACTACAGAGGGGATGTGGACAAATTGGAGAGGGTCCAGCGGAGGGCAAGGAAACTGATCGGGGGGCTGGGGCCAGGACGAACGAGGAGCGGCTGCGGGGACTGGGGCTGTTTCGTCTGCAGCAGAGAGGAGTGAGGGGGGATTTGAGAGCAGCCTTCCCCTACCTGAAGGGGGTTCCAGAGAGGACGGAGCTAGAGGGCTCAGACCCTGCAGAGGGGCCAGGTCACCCCAGATCCTGGCTCCCATGGTGCGGGGAGCATGTGGGGCTCACAGGGGCCCCACCCCTATTCTCCCCCAGCCCCCTTGCCACTCACCCACGTCTCCCCCCCCCACAGCCCCTCTCGATTCCCTTCTCTCGGCCCAAACCCCTCGCCCCCTCCCCCAGCAGGCGTGTGCCCCTGGATTTTCTTTTCTTTCCCAGGCTGGTGGGAGCCTGTCCGGGGGGTGAGCCGCCCGCTGGGTACGTTTCCCAAAAGAACAAAAGCCCCTTGGACAGGGGCACATTTTAGCAACCCGGCTACAGCCCCTTTTCAGCGTCCGGCCCTGGCTCGAATTCAGCCTGACCCCGGCCGGCTGTGGCCGGCAGAGCCCCTGAAACCACCCAGCTGCAGCCAGAGCGAGAACCCCGGGCCCCGTGTCTGCTCCGGGCAGGGGCAGGAGCCATGTGGCTTGCTCGAGAGGGAGTCTTGGCCACTGCCCCAGAGAGGCCGTGGGTGCCCCGTGCTAGCTGGGAATTCATTCTCTGGCCAGACACCATCACACCTGCCCTCTAGGGCTCTGCCACAAGCCCATCCCCGATCGCCCCACCGAGAGACGTAGGAAATGGCATGGGGAAACTGAGGCACACACACAGCATTCGGAGGAAACATTAAGAACAGTCCTGCTTCGTCACCAGGCGTCGGACCGAGGAGAAGCGGCTACAAAGCTTGCTCGAAAGCCGACAGGCGGGTTCCCTTTCTTGTTCCCCAGGTGGCTCCGGCAGCCGGGAACAGCCGTGGGGCGACAGAGGCTGCGGAGATCCGTGGGCGTCTCCAAGGTGCCACCCGCACTCCTTTCCCGATCCCCAACCGGCCGCGCTAGACAGGGAGACCCGGGAGCGGCCGAGCCATCGGCCCGTCTCAGGCCCACGCAGGATGAACGTTGTCGGGGAGCGGCCAAGGGAGGCGTCGGGCTTGTCTCCCCTCCTCCTCCGCGCTTCTCCCCCGGGGGAGAAAAATGGCCCCAAAGCCCTTTCTTGCTTCTGAAATTCAGGCCCTGGCTGGGCTGGGAGATTCACTGAATAGTTTCAGCCAAATAAAAGATTTAAAAAACCACCTTTGCCACCCATCCCCTGCCCCCAATATCTCCCTGCCCCTGGGTGCCTCTGGGGCAGAGCCTTTACTCCCCTCGTTCCCTCGCCCTGGGTACCTATGGGGCTGGATCTGGTCTATTTCTCCCCACACACACACACCCCCCACTGCTCCTGGGGAGATTGCCCAGGTGGCAACCAAACCTCCCTACGGCCGCTGCTAGCGGCTGACAGAACTTGGCCAAAGTTCCTGTAGGTCCGTGGGGGTCCTCGGGGGTCCGCAGGGGTCTCCAGCAACTCAGCTAGAGGTCGGCCTGCTTTTACTGCCCTAGAGCCGGGGGGCGATTTATTGGAGAATTGGACGGGAACGGGCAGAAGGAAGATTTCAGTGCGAGTGGCTGGGACGCTTCCCTGGTTTGATGTCTGATTTCGGAAGCACGTGGTTTTCAACTCGGGGGGACGCCAGCCAAAGCCGGCTCCTGACTGGGGCGCAGGCACCCGGGAAGGTTGAGAGCCCTGGGCTAGTTCGCTCCCATGGTGCACCTGGGGTTCGGGGCAGGAGGCTGCTCCATCCGGGGGGGGGGACCTGGGCAAGGGGGAGGGACCTGGGCAAGGGGGAGGCTCTGCTCCTCAGGATAGAGGGAGATCTGGGCAGGTGGGGGCGAGGCGGGGGGTGGGGGGGGAGTTACAGCCCTGGCTAAGGGGTCCAGGGAAAACTCCAGCTGATCGGGGTGGGAGCAGCCCAGCCCCACAAGCAATCCAGGGAAAGGGAGCTCCCCCCACCGACTCCTCCTGGAACCCCAAATCCACTGAGCCCAGAACACTGGCGGGACGGGAACCTCTGTAACCTCCTTTCGCACGCCTGGGGTCTCCCCTGGCTCTGGGAAGGGAGTGGGGTGGTCCAGTGATTGAAGTGTGTGTGGGGGGGGGTGGGGAGCCAGGACGCCTGGGTTCTCCTGGGGCTCTGGGGGGGGTCCAGTGGTTAGAACGGGGGTGGGAGCCACGTGTGACAAAGCAAGGGATTTTCCTGTGTTTGCATGTGTACTATGTGCCTCAGTTTCCCTGTGTAACAGCATAGGGGGGTTGTTGCTGCTGGGGACCAGGTGTGATCCCGCCTGTCAGCTGGGACCCAGACCGCGGCCTGGAGATTGGGGACCCAGCGACTGGGGGGCCCCCCAGCTCGGGAGCAGCCGGTTCCGGCCAGTGGCAGGACAATGGGCTGAAGGGCCCGGCCCAGCGTGGCCTGTGCTGAGGGGCACTAGGCCTGAGACCCCCGAGACCTGCCTGGGGTGGGTCTGGACCCCCAGTAACCCTCCTGTGACGCTGACGGAGAGTCCCTGCAGGCCGGAGCTGTGGGAGGGGCCGGGGGGGCCAGGGTGAGGGGACTCCCTGAGGGGGTCCTGGGGGCAGCGGGGCCTGGCCCTGGAGATGGCAGACCCCCAAGGGCCATCGCACTGAGGGGGGTCCCTCCCGGGGGCCAGGTGTCCGGGACAACCCCCCCACCAAAAAAGCAGCAGCAGGCTCTGGCTTCTGACAAGTCTTTTAATCCATCATCAGGGCGACGTTACCAAACCTGCCCGCACAGGGTGCCCCCAGCGCCCGCTGGCCCGGCAGGGCACCGCGCGGCTCCATGCAGACAACGAAAAACGAGGAAACGCACAAAAACCGCAAGACGCTGGTAAAACCGGCTCCAACCTTGGTATAAAAGACAGGACGCGGGGGTGGGGGCTTTTTTTTCAGGATTTTCTTTTTTTTTTTTTTTTCCTATAAAAACAAAAAATGGCCTCGAGTCGCAGGGAACCGGGGGAGGGGGCCCTGCGTCAGCCCGACCGGGAGCGAAGGGCTCGCGAGGCTGAAATTCTTACAGGACGGGGAGAGAAAGGGACGGGGTCGGAGCTGGCGACAGGCGTGGGAGCCGTCTTCCGGGGGTGCCAGCAAGCCAGACTGGGGATCGCTGGTGGCAGCGCTGGGATCCTCCTTGGGTTAGTGCCCACGTGGGATCAGGGCTCGGCGGTGGTGGATCCCGCACCTGGCGAAGTGGGTTCAGGGACCGTTGGTGGGAGAAGTGGGATCCTTCTATCGGTGCCAACAAAGGTCAGGGATCATTGGTGGGAGGCGGGATCCTCCCACCACAGCAGGACAGGACGGGGTGAACCCTGCTGTCCTGATGCCCCCCCACCGCTCCAGTCCGCTCTTCCAATGGTTCTCCCGCCCCCGTCCCGCCCCCCCCAAGTCTGGCAGGGCTGCGGTCCTCAGGGCGGGGCCATCCTCCTCGTCAGCTCTCGGGGTCGCGCGGAAATGAAACGGGGGTGGGGTGGGGGAGGCGTTAAAACCACCAAAAGAAGGACGACGACGCGGGACGAGGAGTGTCGAGGACGCCCCTTATCGAGTCTGTTCGACTGCGGGAGGGAGAGGAGAGGGAGGTTAATGGCTGCACCCCCGAGGAGCCCCCCACACCCCGTCCTGCTCCCCCCTCGGCACAGCCAGGGGGCTGGGCCCCACGGGGAATCCCAGGAAGAGCCCGCGTGAATGGCAGGGGTGGGGGGAAGACACACTACAGGCACCGCGGACCTCCAAGGAGGTGGGGGGCAGAGATCAGCTGACAGGGCCACCCCCCCTCAGTCCCTGCACCCCTCCCTGGGCTCCCCATCGGGGATCCGTGTGCCCGCAGCACTCCCCGGCCCATCAGGGGCTGCCCCCCCGGCCCCCCGGGAACTCACTGTAGGAGGAGATGTCGATCTCGTCGGGCAGCTCGCTGATGTTCACCTCGAAGCGATCCTGCACGTCGTTCAGGATCTTGGCGTCGTTCTCGTCCGACACGAAGGTGATGGCCAGGCCCTTGGTGCCGAACCGCCCAGCCCGCGCCACCTACAGGGATGGGGGGGTCAGAGCCTCGCGCCGCCCAGCCCCCACGCCCCTCCCAGAGCCGGGGAGAGGACCCAGGAGTCCTGGCTCCCAGCTGCTCCTGGGGGAATCCTGCATCACCGCGCAGGCGCAGAATTCACGTCCCCCGCAGAGAAATGCCTTTCCGACGGGGAAGCGAAGGGAAGCCCCCAGAGCGGCCGTGTGCCCCTCCCCAGCAGTATGTCGGGTGCCCAGGGCAGCTGGCAGAGGGGCAAATCTCTGTGGGGCCGGGGCGGGGGGACCTGGCTGGTGGCTCCTACCCTGCGCTGGGATCAGCTGCTAATCCCGGCGGGGCCGGGGGGGCCGGGACTTCCTCTTCCCCCGCCCCCAGACTGCTCCCCCGGCGGGGCCGGGGGGGACGGGACTTCCTCTTCCCCCGCCCCCAGGCTGCTCCCCCGGCGGGGCTGGGGGGGACGGGACTTCCTCTTCCCCCGCCCCCAGGCTGCTCCCCCGGCGGGGCCGGGGGGGACGGGACTTCCTCTTCCCCCGCCCCCAGGCTGCTCCCCCGGCGGGGTGGGGGGGACGGGACTTCCTCTTCCCCCACCCCCAGACTGCTCCCCCGGCAGCGCGGGGGGGGCCGGGACTTCCTCTTCCCCCACCCCCAGACTGCTCCCCCGGCAGCGCGGGGGGGGCCGGGACTTCCTCTTCCCCCACCCCCAGACTGCTCCCCCGGCAGCGCGGGGGGGGCCGGGACTTCCTCTTCCCCCACCCCCAGACTGCTCCCCCGGCGGGGCCGGCGGGGCCGGGACTTCCTCTTCCCCCACCCCCAGACTGCTCCCCTGGCGGGGCGGGGGGGCCGGGACTTCCTCTTCCCCCCCCCCCAGACTGCTCCCCCGGCGGGGCCGGGGGGGACGGGACTTCCTCTTCCCCCCCCCCAGACTGCTCCCCCGGCGGGGCCGGGGGGGACGGGACTTCCTCTTCCCCCCCCCCAGACTGCTCCCCCGGCGGGGCCGGAGGGGACGGGACTTCCTCTTCCCCCCCCCAGACTGCTCCCCCGGCAGGGCCGGGGGGGACGGGACTTCCTCTTCCCCCGCCCCCAGACTGCTCCCCCGGCGGGGCTGGGGGGGCCAGGACTTCCTCTTCCCCCGCCCCCAGATGCTCCCCCGGCTGCAGGAAGCTCTGCAAACTCCTCCCCCTCCCGCCGCTTCCTGCGCCCATCGCTCCTCAGCTGCAGGGGGAGGGATCCCTGTACAGGGAGCTGCTGCCCCATCTGCCCAACCCCCACACATCCGGACCCCCCATACCCTCCCGCTGAGCCTCACCCAGCCCCGCACACAGAACACCCCCGATGGGCCCCACTCCTCTGCACCTGGACCACCCCGACAAGCCACCCTCACCCCCACCACCTTCACCTGGACACCCCCCTGCAGAGCCCCATTACCGTTGCACCCAGAACCCCCAGCAAGCCCCTGTGCATCCAGATCCCCGCCGCACCCGGATCCCCCACTGAGCCGCCAGCCTGTCCCACACCCCACACCTGGATCCCCCCACCCTAAGCCCCTCCACACCTGGATCCTGCCTTGCTGGGCCTGCCTGTCCACACGTGGCATGGAGGGGCAGGGCCCTGGGTCCCTGCACTGTGCCAGGGTTGGGTGCAGTCACCCCGCTGAGTCGTGTCCCGGGGGGCGGGGGGGGGGGACGGGGGGGGGGCTGCACAGTGATCTCCCACCTCTGTGCAGCCAGCGGCCTGAGCTCCCCACTGCCAGGCTGGAGCCTCCACATTTATTTGACAAATCAAATTCCCAGGTTTTTGCAAAACTTGAAAATATTGTGGGAACGTTTTGGCGCAGAAAGCCCTCAGGAGAACTCCCAGCCCCCTGCTCTAACCACCAGCCCCCACTCCCCTCCCAGAGCTGGGACGGAACCCCGGCATCCCGGCTCCCAACACCCCCGCAGGGCGGGACCCAGGTGTCCAGCTCACCCGGTGCAGGTAGGTGTCCGAGTCCTCGGGCATGTCGTAGTTGAAGGCGATGTTGACCCGCTCGATGTCCATCCCCCGCCCGAAGAGGTTGGTGGCCACCAGGATCCGGCGCTGGAAATCCTTGAACTGCTGGTAGCGGGACAGCCTGGGAGGGGGCAGGGGAAGGTATTTGGGGTCACTGCCTGGCCTGACCCCCCGGCAGCCCCCCCACGTGACACTGACTCAGGGGAGCGTCCTGTAACCCCCATATTCCTCATTTACGCAGACTTGCCAGCGAAGCAGGCCACGGGTGGTATGGGGGCGAGGCGACGATCAGCATCACGAACGCGCGGGACGCCCCGGGAACGTGTTGGGCGCCGCCCTCGGGCCGGCGGTGGGGCACGATGCCAGGGAGGAGGTACCCAGCGCCCGGCTGGGGGTTCGGCCATCACCAGCCCCCGTCCAGCAGGCGAGTCCCAATCCACAACCCGCTTCGTCTCGGTGCTGCCCGGTCTAACCAGGCTGCGGCCTCCTGGCGGCGACGAGCTCCGACTTCGTGCCCACCCCGGACATCTCGTCTGCAGGCAAGGAACGTGTTCCCCGCGGACCTGCCCCGGGGAGCTGGGACGAAGCCTGCGGTAAACCTGCCCAGGGCTGCACAGGCCGGCGCACGTCCGCGTTCCATCGACGATGCGTATTCCCAGGGGACAGAGCTGGGACCGGGGGGGGGTTCGGCTGGCGCGCGGCTCGGGGCTGCACTCGCCGTCGCGCTGAGTGACCACGGCGCCGGGGGGGTCTGCAGCTGGTCACGAGCCAGGCTGGAGAGTTTGGGGGGCCCAGCGCTTGCACCCCGGGGGGATCCCATCCCACCCACCCGTCCCGGAGCCCCAGCCCCCCTCACCTCTCCTCCTGGGGCATGCCCCGGTGGATGGCGATGGCCGGGAAGTTCTGCTCCACCAGCAGCTGGGCCAGCGCGATGCAGCGCTGCACCGACTTGACGAAGATCACCACCTGGGGGGGCGGAGGGAGGGGGTGAGAGAGAGCGCACGGCCCGGAGGCCGGGGGCCCCGTCCCGGACGCCTGGGTCCGCGGGGCGCTACCTGGTTGAACTCCAGCACGTCGAGCAGGTCGAAGAGCTTGCGGTTCTTCTCGTTGTCCTTCAGCTTGACATAGTACTGCTGCAGGCCGTGCAGCGTCAGCTTGGTCTCGTCGTCCACGAAGATCTCCATGGGCTGGGGGGGCAGAGCAGGGTGAACCCCGCCGCCCGCCCTGGGGGAGAGACCCCGCCCCACCCGTGCCCCAGATACCCCAACATCCCTCCCAGGGCCCCCTGGATAACCTCCAGCCGTCCGCTCTGCTCCCACGGCCGAGGCTGACAGCCGAGCCCCCAGGGCCGCGAGCCGTGGGGCCTTTGGGTCCTGCCCCTGACACCCCAGGGCTGAGCGCTCTAGGAAGCATACTGCCCCATTCCCCCTGGACTGCTCCGCCCCTGCAGGCTGGGGGGGGGGGGGGGGGTCCTGTGGGGAAAGCACCCCACTACTCTCCACGACCCTACCAGCCAGTGCCACAGGCTTGATCGCCCCGTGCTGGGGAACGGAGGGGGGGAGCAGCCCCCCAAGACATAATGCCCCCATTCACAGCCAGCCAACAGGGAGGGCATGGCCAGAGGGCACAGACGCCCACCTGCCAGGGCCCAGTGCCTGCTGGGAAATGGCAGGCAAGGAAGGGGCTGGACCCAGCTAGGTTGCCGGCCTTCTCTGGTGCCAGGTGAGATTTCCCAGCATGCACTGGGCTTCCAGCTAGGAGGCAAAAGTTCTAGGCTCCTCCCCTTGACACAGCCCCCAGCATGCACCGGGAAATTTCCCAGCATGCAAACCCTGAGCCCGGGAAAGCGCCCTCCCCTTGGCGTAGCCCCCAGCAAGCCCCAGGTGAAGCCCCCCTCGGCCATCTCGGGGAGGAGGGGTTCCGATTAACCCCTTGCCTCTCGCACCCCACTGCCCCCCGTCTCGCTCTTGGTGGGGGGAGGGGGAAGATTTGCCGTGAGCCCCAACCCCGCCCCCCGAGGCCGGTTCCGAAAAAGGATAAGCCGGATCCTGGCGCTGCCGAGTCTCTGCGAGCCGCCGCCGGGCCGTCTCCGCTCTCGCCGCTGCTCTTCGCCACGGGGGGCGCCGCCAGTCTCCAGAGCGCCGGGGGGGCTGGGAGGGGGGTGGGGGGTCTCTGGCTTTGTGCGTGGTAGACGGAGCACTCACTTGCCTGGGTGTATGGGGCCAGCTGATCCGGAGGCTGCGGTGCCGGGTGGATGCCGCGCTGGGAAGGAAGGGGGGGCGGGGGGGAGGGCGGGAAGAGGGGGCGCCCTGTTTTCCGCGCCGGGGGGGTGCTGAGGCTAGCGTAACCCGAGTGATCTTCCGGAAGCTCTGGGGGCCTGTGCTAGGGGCCGGTCCTGGCGCTGCGGCCCGTGCGCCGCCCCGGGGGCGGGGGCGCCGGGGGGGCAAAGAAGGTAGAAGGGGGTAATTACGTCTTGCATGAATTTGCGGCAGACGGGGCGGATTTCCTTGCTCAGGGTGGCGCTAAACATCATGACCTGCTTTTCGTGCGGGGTCATGCGGAAGATCTCCTGGACGTCCCGGCGCATATCTGGGGGGAGAAGGGGGCGGGTCAGCAACGGGGTGAGCCCGGGGTGGCCGGGACCCCCCACAGGAAATCTGCCCCTCGTCCCCCAGCTGTGCAGGGCGGGGTCAGGAATGGGATGCGCCCAGTTGCCCCCAGGGATAACCTGCCCCTCCTACTCGATAGGGTCCCCCCATGTCCCCGTCCTGCCCCTCCCGCTGCTCCATGGGGCCCCAGGGGGTCCCCCCGCTCACCGAGCTGCTCCAGCATCTTGTCGCACTCGTCCAGGATGAAATGCTTGATGTGTTTGAGGTTGAGGCTCTTGTTGCGTGCCAGGGCCAGGATGCGGCCTGGCGTCCCCACCACGATGTGGGGGCAGTTCTTCTTCAGCACCTCCTCGTCCTTCTTGATGGACAGGCCCCCGAAAAACACCGCCACCTGGGGGGGGGGCAGGGTGAGACCCTCCGCTGGCTGGCTGCCCTCCTGCGCCCCACTCCGGCTCCCTGCCCCAACCCCTCAAGCTGGCGCCTCACGCCCCCAAAGCCAGCTCCTCGCCTCCCCCTGCGCCTGGCTGCCCCCCCCGCGCCCAGCTCCCTGCCCCTGGCTGCCCCCCCCCCCCCCCCCACAGCTCCCTGCCCCTCACCTTGACACTGGGCATGTACTTGGAGAAGCGCTCGTACTCCTTGCTGATCTGGAACGCCAGCTCCCGCGTGTGGCACATCACCAGCACAGACACCTGGGGGACGGGGGCGTTAGTGCGGGGACCCCCCCCATCCCCAGCCCCCCTCCTCACAGCCCCCCGGCCACTTCCAACCAGCCCTTCCACCCCCCACTTCAATGGTCTCTCCCCCCTCCCCTATCAGTCACCAATTGGTCTCTCCTCCTTCTCCCCCATTCTCAATTGGTCTCTCCCCCCCGTCAGTCACCAATTGGTCTCTCCCCGCCCCCCAACACCCAAAATGGGCTTTACCCCCCCAGGCCCTTCCCAGTGGGTCCCGCCCCCCACGTTCCCGGCCCCCTCACCTGCCCCGTGACGGGCTCCAGCTGCTGCAGCGTGGCCAGCACGAAGACGGCCGTCTTGCCCATGCCCGACTTGGCCTGGCACAGCACGTCCATGCCCAGGATGGCCTGCGGGATGCACTCGTGCTGCACTGCAGGGCAGCGGGGCTGGGGTCAGCCGGGGGTCACCCAGCCCCCCCCCAACCACCAGGCCCCACTCCCCTCCTGAGCCGGGAGAGAACCCAGGAGTCCTGGCTCCCAGCCCCCCCCCCAACCACCAGGCCCCACTCCCCTCCCGAGCCGGGAGAGAACCCAGGAGTCCTGGCTCCCAGCCCCCCCCCTCTAACCACCAGGCCCCACTCCCCTCCCGAGCTGGGAGAGAACCCAGGAGTCCTGGCTCCCAGCCCCCCCCCCCCTCTAACCACCAGGCCCCACTCCCCTCCCAAGCCGGGAGAGAACCCAGGAGTCCTGGCTCCCAACGCCCCCCCCGCTCTAACCACCAAGCCCCACTCCCCTCCCCGAGCTGGGAGAGAACCCAGGAGTCCTGGCTCCCAGCCCCCCCTGCTCTAACCACCAGGCCCCACTCCTGTCCCCGAGCCGGGAGAGAACCCAGGAGTCCTGGCTCCCAGCCCCCGTGCTCTGACCCCCTCGGCCCCCCTCCCCCCAGTGCCGGGGGTGGGACCCAGGCGTCCGGCTGACCTTCCGAGGGGTGCTCGAAGCCGCAGTCGACGATGGCGCGGAGGAGCTCGGGTTTCAGCAGAAAGTCCCGGAAGCCGGAGCTGTGGATGGAGACGTAGGAGCCCTTGACGTCCTTCTTGGGGGGCACGTCCACCCCGTCGCCCCCCGCCTGGTTCTCCACCTCGTCATCCTCGTAATCCAGCAGCTCGTTATCCACGTCGTTCTCCGCCATGGCGGCGCCGGGAGGGGGCCTGCTGAGACTGGGGGGGCAGCGGGGTCAGCCGGGGGCCTGGGACCGGCCACCCCGTACCCCATTCCCCAACCCCAGAGACAGCCAGTCCCAGCCCCGGGACCGGCGCCCCCCGTACCCCATTCCCCGCCCGCAGAGCCAGCCAGCCCCCGT
Source organism: Chelonia mydas (assembly GCF_015237465.2). Classification (NCBI taxonomy): domain Eukaryota; kingdom Metazoa; phylum Chordata; order Testudines; family Cheloniidae; genus Chelonia; species Chelonia mydas. The sequence continues at coordinate 53,352 of NW_025111287.1, read as the reverse complement.
ACCCCATTCCCCGCCCCCAGAGCCAGCCAGCCCTCACCCCGGGACCGGCGCCCCCCCGTACCCCATTTCCCGCCCCCAGAGCCAGCCAGCCCTGGCCCCGGAACCAGCGCCCCCGTACCCCATTCCCTGCCTGCAGAGCCAGCCTGCCCTCGCACCCACAGCCAGCCAGCCCCCGTACCCCATTCCCCGCCCCCAGAGCCAGCCAGTCCCAGCCCCGGGACCGGCCGCCCCGTACCCCATTCCCCACCCCCAGAGCCAGCCAGTCCCAGCCCTGGGACCGGCGCCCCCCGTACCCCATTCCCCGCCCCCAGAGCCAGCCAGCCCTCGCCCCGGGACCGGCGCCCCCCGTACCCCATTCCCCGCCCCCAGAGCCAGCCAGCCCCCGTACCCCATTCCCCGCCCGCAGAGCCAGCCAGCCCCCGTACCCCATTCCCCGCCCCCAGAGCCAGCCTGCCCTCGCCCCGGAACCAGCGCCCCCGTACCCCATTCCCTGCCTGCAGAGCCAGCCTGCCCTCGCACCCACAGACAGCCAGCCCCCGTACCCCATTCCCCGCCCCGGCGCCCCCCGCCCCCCATTCCCCGCCCCCAGAGCCAGCCAGTCCCTGCCCTGGGGCTGGACCAGAATCCAATTAGGAAAATCCTTTATCCAGCTAACGTCTCCATGTCCCCCTCAATAGCCCCCCCCAAGTATGGGGTTCAAACTGGGTCACCCCCAAATCCCCCACTGGCGCTGAGACCCCAAATGCCCCCCCTTCATCCAGCACCACCTGGCCCTGCGGACATGGGATACCCCCCAACTCCTAACCCGAGGGGAGCCATGCAATCGGGGGGTGCAGCTCGACTCCCAGCCACCCCGGGACTAACTCTGGGGTTGTTGCTGCACCCCCACATCCACTCGAGCCCACTGTGCCCTGGGGAGCCGCATGTGTACCCCACACACGCACCCTGCCCCAGTGCTAGCCGGCTACAGAGGAGTGTTTTGGGGGGTCATCCTCCCACCCCCCCTCCCAGTACCTGGGGGGCTGTTTTCACACCCCGTATTTCCCCCCATGTACTGCTATATAGAATCCAGCCCCCCACTATAATGAGGTGCAGCCGCCCCCCTAGGTCCCACCCACACGTGAGCTCCAGGGGCACTAGGGTTCACCTCCAATGCAAACCGTGGGTACGGGGGAGGCTGGATCCGAACCCCGCAGCAGATAATGGGGTGCAGCCATGCCCCAGAAGCCCCACGTTGAGGGGAGGTCCCTGTGCAACAAGCAATCCCTGGGGTGCAGCCGTAGCCCCCAAACCCCACCAGTGTCCTTTGCAAACTGGACCCCGATCGCCCCCTAGCTACAGCCTGCAATACTGGGGGGGGCCCCGGGCTCCCTAGTGTCTCCAGGCACACAGGGAAAGCCAGGACTCCTGGGCTCTCTCTCCAGCCCTGGGAGGGGAGCAGGGAAGGAGATTACAATTTGGGGGCACGCGCCTACCCCCCCCAACACACAGCAGGTGCGTCACACATTGGGATGCTCCCGTCTACTGCTCCCCAAAACCCTCCCCATGCGCAGGACAAAGCAAACAATGGCCGGGGGCAGATGCACCCCCCGTAACTCCACACCGCCCCCCACCCCCCCGGCAATGTCAAGGATTGGGGGGAGCTGCCCCAGCACCTCACACCCCTCCCTGGGGTGTGGGGACTGGAAATACGGAGGTGCCCCCATCCTCCCTTGCCAACCAGGAGGAAACAGGGGCTGCCCGCACCCCAAAGCGACCCGCGTCCCAGGCTGCCAGGGGGCAGCCCCCAAGTCTCCACATGCAGCTTGCAATGGGGGGGGGGGGGGATCTGCTTCCACGCCCCCCCTCATGGCCCCTACACACTTCAGGGGCCCCGCCCCCCCATGCACCTACCCAGCCTTTGGACGCTACCCCCAATTAACTGCATCCCCCACCCTTTTTCCCCCTCCCCCCCCAGCACTGGGGAGATCCCACCCCCCACATTACACCCCCCTCCCTCTGCACTGCCGCCCCCACCCTGCACCCCTCCCCCTGCATTGCAACTCCCACGCCCCCTCCCTTATATACCCCATATTGCAGCCCACACCCATGCACTGCACCCCCCACCCCCACGTGCTGGAGGGGGCTGCACCCCCGCTTGCAAGGAGCCCTGCGGCTGGCCATAGGCTTCCCCTGTAGCCGGGGGGGGGGCGTCTTAAGCTCCATATTTTTTTATTTGTTTACTTCACGGCCCCCCAATATCCCGCTGGGGGGCGGCGGGGGCGTCCCCCCTCCCCACCCGGCCGGGCCCCCGGGGGCAGGGGAGCAGGACGGGGCCGATGTCCGCGGATGGCGGAGCGGGCCGGGAGGCGGAGACGGGAGCAGGGCCGGCGCCATCTTGGATTCCCGGCCATATAGACGCACAATGGGGAATCCGTCCATCCCGCCCCCCGGGGCCCCTTCCAGGCCCATGATCGGGGGTCGGGAGCGGGAAATGGCCCCCGTGACCGGGCCCATCGGAGAGAGAATCGCCCAGAGAAGGGGTATCGGCCCCCCCGGGCAGCGGATGGCCCAAGATGGCGGCGATGCGCGACCGATTCTCGCCGAGGCCTCTTACCTCCTGCGGGGGGAGGGGCGCCCAAGTCTCCTCCGCGCAGCGGCCGCGGCCACAAGTGAGCAGCGCCTCCACTTCCGGCATGCGGGGAGGGGGGCGGAGCGGAGCGCGCGGCGGCGAGGACCCAGCGCCGGACGGGGCTATCTAACCCAGCGCCTGATTGATTAAAAAACACACACACACAAAACAGCGGGGCACTGTGTAGCATTTCTGTCTCCCGACGGGGACGGACCCGAGCGCTCCGGATTCGCGGCTGCTTCGCGGGTGCATGTGTTTGATCAGGCGACTGAGGAGGGCACCTCTCCCCGCAGCCGGACGGGGCGGGGGGATTGTTTTTCCCACGGGGTCCTTCTGGCAGTGCTGGCCATGGGGGGAGGGGCTGGGAGTAGTTTGGTTCAGGCTTCACTTTGCCTCTGAGGCCTTGTCCTGGGCTGACGTCACTGGGGGCCATGGCGCCGTGGGGGGGGGCAGCCCTCCATGTTGCCATGTCCCCTCTAGCCATGCTCACCATGATGACATGTCCCCCTCTGACCACAGCCCCTTGAGGCCACGCTCCCCCCGGCCACGTCCTTGTGATGTCATGCTTCCCTCTGACCACGCCCCCTTGGGGCCACGCTCCCCCCGGCCGCGTCCTTGTGATGTCATGCTTCCCTCTGACCACGCCCCCTTGGGGCCACGCTCCCCTCTAGCCACATCCTTGTGATGTCATGCTCCCCTCTGACCACGCCCCCTTGGGGTCACGCTCCCCCCCGGCCACGTCCTTGTGATGTCATGCTTCCCTCTGACCACGCCCCCTTGGGGCCACGCTCCCCTCCGGCCACGTCCTTGTGATGTCATGCTTCCCTCTGGCCCTGCCCCCTTGGGGCCACGCTCCCCCCGGCCACGTCCTTGTGATGTCATGCTTCCCTCTGACCACGCCCCCTTGGGGCCACGCTCCCCCCGGCCACGTCCTTGTGATGTCATGCTTCCCTCTGGCCCTGCCCCCTTGGGGCCACGCTCCCCCCGGCCACGTCCTTGTGATGTCATGCTTCCCTCTGACCACGCCCCCTTGGGGCCACGCTCCCCCCGGCCACGTCCTTGTGATGTCATGCTTCCCTCTGGCCCTGCCCCCTTGGGGCCATGCTCCCCCCCGGCCATGGCCTTGTGATGTCATGCTTCCCTCTGACCACGCCCCCTTGGGGCCACGCTCCCCCCCGGCCACGGCCTTGTGATGTCATGCTTCCCTCTGACCACGACCCCTTGGGGCCACGCTCCCTCCTGGCCACGGCCTTGTGATGTCATGCTCCCCTCTGGCCATGCCCCCTTGAGGGCACGCTCCCCCCGGCCACGTCCTTGTGATGTCATGCTCCCCTCTGGCCATGCCCCCTTGAGGGCACGCTCCCCTCTGGCCACACCCCCGTGATGCCACGCTCCCCTCTGGCCTGCTCACCATAATGACATGTCCCCCTCTGACCACAGCCCCTTGAGGCCACACTTCTCCCTGGCCACACCCCCGTGATGCCATGCTCCCCTCTGGCCACGTCCCCCATGAGGCCACGCTTCTCCCTGGCCACACCCCCGTGATGCCATGCTCCCCTCTGGCCATGTCCCCCATGAGGCCTCAGTCCCCTCTGGCCACACCCCTGTGATGCCACATCCCCTCTGGCCATGCCCTGTTGTGCCACGCACTCTTCTGGCCACACCCCATGTGATGCCGCACCCCCTTCTGGCCACGCCCCCATAATGCCATGTTCCCTGTAGCGAGGGGGAGCACAGTCCCCTTCTCCAGCTCTGACCCGGCCGTCCCCCCTCTTTGGCCCAAACTGGGCACAGGTCCCCGACTTGCGCCGGCAGCGCTGGCTGGCCCCCCGGGCAGCAGCGCCCGCTCTCCGGCCACACGGCAGAGCGGAGACGTCAGCCTGGCCTGGTATTACCACCCCGGCGTCTGAGCCCTCCTTACCGCCAGGCTCAACGCAGACGGCTGCGAGCAACCTGAGCGGGAGGCTGGGTTGCCGCGCGGGTTCATTTCCCTGTCCGCTCGGCACACGGCCAGCGCGGAGAAGGTGGGAACCCGCGTCAGCGACGGGCACCTGGCTAAATGGCTTGTCAGCGTCCGCCCGATCTGACGGGTGAACGCTGATGGTTGCTGGCTCGCCGAGCTGCAGGCTGAAAGCAGCGGGGTGGGCTCGTCCCAGCTCCAGGGTTTGCCTAGCCTGGGAGGGGGCGTTAATTGCACATTTTGTGGTAGCCGAAAGTCGCCCTCAGCCCGCTGTGTTCAGATGCTGGGCTGAGCCAGTGGTCACCGAGCTGCCCTGACTTCTGCGCTGCGGCGCTGTCTTCGGAGCTAGGCGCTGCCAGCAAGCGGCTGCCGCTCCGTCGCCCAGCTGGGCAGCTCCCTTCCATCATCACCTGGGGTTGCTGCCCGGTGTTGCTTTGGTTCTTTTGTGTCCCTAGAAGAAGCAGTAGTTTGCCTGTGGACATTTCTGGCTAGAAAAATGTCTCTGGAACGTCTGTGTCATTTTAACGAAGCCCTCCAAAAGCAGTTCAAGTTTTCTAACGAAAGGCCCTTCGGCACCGGCCGACAGCCCAGGGGTACGCGAGACGTGTGGAACACGTGGCTCCATTGCTCACGGCGGCCGAAATGCTCCTCCAGAGCAAGAAACACAGAGACGCCGAGAAACTTGTTTATCTCCCACCGTTTCCGGGTTTCTTCTGAGGCAAGACACAGAAGTGGAAAAAGGTGTTGGCAGCGAGGGGGTGTTTGCTGCCCACTCAGTCCGGCACGGACACGGTTTCCAGTCCGCTGACCGTACCTCACAAATAATTACGACGTTGCCAGCCTACGTTTTCATTTGCTGGCGCAAAATCTGAGGCAATTGTTTGCGACGTCCTAGCTCCTTTACCCACTGAAGAAGTGCGGCGTGAGTCGGACAAGTGTTCCTCTGTTACACTTGGTGGGGATGCGTCGAACAAACAGGACCAAAACCTGCTCCCTGGTACGGTGTTTTCTCCCACTGAGAATCTGTGCAGGCAACACCAGGGCTAAATTTCGGGGTGCCAGGCACTGTGGGGAAAGCAATATGTGGCGAAAGCTGCAGGCCAGTTTAGAAAGAGATCTTCAGTATTGTGCATAACTGCCTCCAAACGGCAGCTGACGGCCTTCCTTCAGACCAGGGATCGGCAGCCTTTGGCACGCGGCCCATCAGGGAAATCCGCTGGCAGGCCGAGCCGGTTTGTTTACCTGCCACGTCCGCAGGTTCGGCCGCCACGCTCTGCTCGAGGGAGACGTTGACACGGAGCCGGATTGACACGCAGATTGTTGGCTCCGGCCCAGCTCCCATGCGACCCACCGGACCGCTCGGGATCCGGGCCCTGTCTCTTCGCCGGTTCCCGCTTTCCCGGGGTTTGGGTCGTCGGCACGTTTTGTCCATCACGCTCTGATGTTTTCTCCCAAGTCGTTGAGAAAAAATATGAATTTTCTCCCGCTCGGTGGGGAGTCCCTGTTTGCTGGGACATTTTGAGATCTATCAGTTAGCCAGTTTTGACGCCATTCGACGTGGACCACATGGATGTGAGATCATTCCAATCTGGGGGCTCAAACTGCCACGTGGCCCCAAGTCGCACGCCTGGCAGTGAGCTGATCCGGGGCAGTAGGGGCGGTTAGTTCTGCGGGACAGTGTGCGTTGGTGAGAGAGAGGCCTGGTACCGAGCCTCCCAAAGCCTGACCAGCGGAAGGGGGCGGTCGTATGGACAGTCGTGCAAACACGATCAGTCCTGGTGAAATACCGGGGCTGGGGTTCAAACTGCAGAGTCAGGGGTTTGCACTGCAGCGACGGTTGGACAGGGCTTTGCCCGCACTGCCCCAGCCCCGCTTGGAGAGGGGCCGGTGCCCGGGAGCAGGCACAGGGGCAAAATGGCTGCAAACTCTGTGGCAGGGAAGGACGCAACCTGCTGGCTGCACCCCTGGACCCGGTGCCACCCCGAGCTCAATGGCAGGCAGCGGAAGTTGGGGTGCCCAGAGCCCAGCCACCTCCTGCCCACCAGGTGCAGCCAGTCAAACCACAGTGCGAGGGGCAGGGTTGGCGAGAAGGGCCCGGAAAGATGGGGATGGGGGGGACAGGAGAACGAGAGGGGAGAAACGATGGTCGCTATCGTCAAAGTGAACCCCCTCTGCTGCACCCCAGAGCCAGCCGCAGCTCAGCGCCGGGCGACGGCTCCCCCTATAACCAGCCCCCGCGCCCCACCCCAGAGCCAGCCGCAGCTCAGCGCCGGGCGAGGGCTCCCCCTATAACCAGCCCCCGCGCCCCACCCCAGAGTCAGCCGCAGCTCAGCGCCGGGCGACGGCTCCCCCTATAACCAGCCCCCGCGCCCCACCCCAGAGCCAGCCGCAGCTGAGGGCCAGGCGAGGGCTCCCCATATAAGCAGCCCCCGCACCTCACCCCAGAGCCAGCCGCAGCTCAGGGCCAGGCGAGGGCTCCCCCTATAACCAGCCCCCGCGCCTCACCCCAGAGCCAGCCGCAGCTCAGGGCCAGGCGAGGGCTCCCCCTATAACCAGTCCCCGCGCCTCACCCCAGAGCCAGCCGCAGCTCAGCGCCGGGTGAGGGCTCCCCCTATAACCAGCCCCCGCGCCTCACCCCAGAGCCAGCCGCAGCTCAGCACCGGGTGAGGGTTCCTCCTATAACCAGCCCCCGCGCCCCACCCCAGAGCCAGCCGCAGCTCAGCACCGGGCGAGGGCTCCCCCTATAACCAGCCCCCGCGCCCCACCCCAGAGCCAGCCGCAGCTCAGCACCGGGCGAGGGCTCCCCCTATAACCAGCCCCCGCGCCCCACCCCAGAGCCAGCCGCAGCTCAGCACCGGGCAAGGGCTCCCCCTATAACCAGCCCCCGCGCCTCACCCCAGAGCCAGCCGCAGCTCAGTGCCGGGCGATGGCTCCCCCTATAACCAGCCCCCGCGCCCCACCCCAGAGCCAGCCGCAGCTCAGCGCCGGGCGAGGGGTCCCCCTATAACCAGCCCCCGCGCCCCACCCCAGAGCCAGCCGCAGCTGAGGGCCAGGCGAGGGCTCCCCCTATAACCAGCCCCCGCGCCTCACCCCAGAGCCAGCCGCAGCTCAGGGCCGGGCGAGGGCTCCCCCTATAACCAGCCCCCGCACCCCACCCCAGAGCCAGCCGCAGCTGAGGGCCAAGCGAGGGCTCCCCATATAAGCAGCCCCCTGCACCTCACCCCAGAGCCAGCCGCAGCTCAGCGCCGGGCAAGGGCTCCCCATATAACCAGCCCCCCACGCCTCAGCCCAGAGCCAGTTGCTTGAATGCAATCGACCCCATGCCCCTCCCAGAGCTGGGATAGAACCCAGGTGTCCTGCCCCACCCCACGCTGTGAAATAAGGAGGCTCTCTCCACTGCTCACTGTTTATTCACATTTCACAGGCACAATCAGTGCAAGAGACATGCGGGGTTGGGATATAGGGGGACAGCTGGTGCGGAGGGGCTGGGGGTACAGCTGGATGGGGCAGTTTGGGGGGACAGCTGGGATATTTGGGGTACAGCTGGAGGGGACGGGTTTGAGGGTTCAGGGGGCAATCAGTCCATTAGGGATCAGGGCATACCCACAAGCGCTCTCGGGGGGGGCACAGGGTTGGGAACTCTGCCCCCCCCGGTTGGGGTGCAGCTGGGGAGCAGGGGGCAGAGCCGGGGGGCAGAGGGTGGAGCTGGGGGGTCCATGGGGCAGCCCCTAGGCAGCCAGGCAGTAATTGGGGTGGAGCTTGGGGCAGGGGGCAG
>NW_025111287.1:0-44506 GCF_015237465.2 Chelonia mydas | reverse complement strand
ACGCCCCCCGGCTGGCCGGGGAGTCCCTGTCTGCTGGGACGTTCTGAGCCAGTATCGAGCTAGCTAACGATTACGCTTGGGCAAGGCAGAGTTCAGGGGGCGGGAATGCAAAGTGGCCTTGAGCCCCTCAGCGGGCTCCGAGTCTGCCGTGTCCAGCGTGAAGCGCGCCGTCCGCATGCACTGGGGGCTGTCCGGGGTGCCGCGGGCGCGGTCGGCCTTGGCCCAGCCCCACCTGGCCGTGTTCTGCTGGCTCCCGAGGCGCTGGGGGAGCCGGAGCCAGGTCCTTGGTGGGGGAGTTCCCGGGAGCGGCTGGGGCTCCCTCCCAGCCCGTCCACACCGGTGAGCTGCTGCGGGTGGGGGTGCGCACCCCCCGCTGGCTAGGTGTCCTGCTGCCCTCGGTGCTGGGCACGTCTCCCACCCCGGGCATTGGCCTATTTCTCGCACCAGCCTCGGGTGGCCGCCCAACGCCTCTTCAGGGTCCTCCTCAGCCTCCTGCAAGTCACGGTCCCGTGAGGCCAAGCAGGCATCGTCAGCGGACGCGAGCCGGCTGGAGATGGTGTCGGCAGGTCTGTGGTGGAGGCGCCAGACCCGGCCTTGGGAGAGTCTGGCTGTCTGGAGTCTCCAGGCGCTTTGTCGGAGCCACCTGGAAACACCTACCTCGGAGCATCAGCTCAGATGCCACGAGTACAACCCATCGTCGAGGGAGAACTCGTGATATCTTGTCAGCCGGCCGGTGTCACCGGCTGCTGTCGGGTCACAAAAAGACAGCCCCGGTCTTCGTCTTCTCTTGCAACCCATTCTCAGCGCTCGTAGCGAGGGCCAGCACTTGGTCACCGGTGCTTCGCTTTGGTCGGAAATCTGCCGGACCGCCACGCCAAAGCTGGTCTGCCCTGGGCGGGAGTCTCCGTGGGAGTTTGTAGCCTCAGCCCAGGAGTGACCCTGCTGAGAGCTGGGTGCTGACGCTGGTCTCTTCTCCTTGGCTTTCCGCCACCTCGTGGGCATCACGCGCGGCGAGTGACATGACGATGGCCGGCCAGTGCCGGCTGGCGTGTCTTCCCCAGGTGCTGCAGTACTTCTGGGGATACCTTGTCAAAGCCACAGGCTTTGCCCTGTTTTCACTGAATTCACTCAGGGCCCTTCTGTTTCTTCCCCCAGAACGGCTGGCCCCGTGGTTATCCGGGTTGATTTTGTATCATTCTAGTTTTGCACAATGTCGTGCGGTACCAAGATGGACGCTTTACAGAGGGCTGAGTGTCGCACCTCAGCACTAGGGCGAGGCCGGGCAGAATTCGAGATTTGTCTTTTGATAATATCCACGTTGGTTTTTATCTTTTAAAATATTTCCATCCAATTAAATATTCACATTTGTACAAAATGATGGGTTTGGCGCATTTTGTAATGTTTATCGATTTAAATGGTCGCACTTGCAGGTAATTATCGGGGGGTCGGACAGTAATTATTGAATGAGCGTAAACGTTACGATTCAAAAAGTTAAAGCTCTGTTACAAGGAGGAGGGAAGTAAATTGTTCTCCTTAACCTCTGAGGACAGGCCAAGGTCTAGGATTCTATGATTTATAGCCATTAAAACAGAAATCGCCAACACCAGGCCAGAATTTCCAAAATCGATGTTCTTAAAGCAAACTCGATTGAGTTCTCAAGCTGCGTTTTTTTCTTACTTTGTTCTGTCTGCACATTTTGTTTGTTATCAGGAGAAATATCTTTTCTTCGGCTTGTGTGTGTGGTGAAATCACCATTCACTGGTAGAAATCTGAGCCTTCCAAGATGAACTATTACTTTTATCAACCAGATTTATAACCCCATCACAAAAAGATATCAAGTTAGTCTGAAAAGATCTATTTCCCCTAAACCCCTGCTCATTGGCATTAAATATATTACGCTAGTTTAATGATTTATTATTGGAGTCCCCATATCTTACGTTTCATTCTCTTGCCTGGGATCAGTGTCAGGTGATGGATCTATAATTACTCAGGTCATCCCATTTACCCTTTTTAAATATTGGTGCAACATTAGCATTCTTCGAATCTTCTGGAACTTCCCGAGTGTCCCAAGACATATTGGACATCAACATTAACGATGCAGCAATCTCCTCTGCCAGCTCTTTTAAACTTCTTGGAAGAAAGTTATCTAGACCTACTGATTTAAAAATGTCTAACCTTAGTAGCTGCTGTTTAACATTGTCCTGAATACTACTGGAATAGAAAGTGGTTCTTCACCATGATCATCTGAGACGACTACATCATCTGGCTTTTTTGCCAAATAGAGAACAGAAATATTTATTGAACCCATCTGCCTTATCTGCACTATTATCGATAATTCTACATTTTCATCTAGTAATGGACAAATAGCATTGTCGGGATTCTTTTTATTGCTAATATATTTAAAATACTCCTTGTTGTCCTTAACCCTGCGGCCACAGATTTCACGTTGTGTTCTTTTGCTTCCCTTATCAATTTTCTACAATTCCTAGTTTCTGATTCATATTCATTACTACCAACGTTCCCTCATTTCCATTTTTTATGTTTTATTTTTTATAGCTGCCCACACTTCCCCTCTAAGCCAGGTTGGTTTTTTTAACCAGCGTGGCCTCCTTTCTCAATTGTGGCAGTTTGGGCCTCTCGCAAACAATTCCTAATTAGCATGAACGTTTTTCTGATGAAATTCTTCCTGCCCGCTGATTTGGCTCATCATGGCTTTCCGTGGGCCGTGAAACACGGCTCCACAAGCATTCAAAGCGCTGTGTAGACATTTGGGCTGCGACTTGGTAACCTTGGGGACGGCGGGGGGGGTCTCCCAGCCCCAAACACCTGCATAGCCGTTTGTAGCGATGCAGCACAAGCTAGATTCGGGCTCTGAGCCTCGCTGCTTTTTGCCGTGTAGACGCAACCCCTAACGCCGCTCCGCCTCCGTGTCGGCCCACTCCAGCCTTCGCCACTGCCCTGGCCCAGCCATTTGTACCCCCACCCCTGTCACCCCGGAGCTGTCCTTGACTAACTGGGGCTGGGGGGAGGGGCCAGGGGGAGCCCGGGGCTGGGATAGCAGGGAGCTATGGGGTGGGATTGAGGGGCACCAGCAGAGCTGTGTGTGTGGGGTGGGGGTGTCATCCATCTCCCGTCCTCCCTCCCCTTCCTGTTTCTCTCCATCTCTCTCTGTTTGCTCTGCCGCCCCCCAGGCTCCGTGTCTCCCTCTATAAATAGACCGAGTGACCTAAAAACTGAGAGCGGCTCCGAATCGGTGCTCAGGAGAGAGAACCCCCGGGAACCGGTGCCCCAATTCCAGGGGTGGGCAGCCCTGGAGCCCCCCAGGAGGAGCGGGCGCTCTGTGTGTGTATATGGGGGGCTGCGAATATAGGGGGCCCTGTGTGTGTATGTATATAGGGGACACTGTGCATATAGGGGAGTCTCTAACCTTACCCCCTTTCTTTCCCAGGCTTACCGGACTCTGGCCCCCACACCTCCCCCCCTCCCTACAATGCCCCACTGCAGCCGCCCCCTCCCCCACCTGATGCCCCCAATAATGCCCCCCTCTTCCCTGGCTACAGTGACCCCCCGCACCTGCCCCCCCACTCCGGCACCGCCACCCTGCCTCGCCTCGGGGGGGCTGCCACCCTGCCCCGGCCGCCCCCCACCTCGGCCACCCTGCCCCGGCCCCCCCACCACCACTCGGCCACCCTGCCGCGCCTGCCCCCCGACCCCTACATGCAGGAGACCCAGTTCAGCGCCCCCCCACAGGGCTACATGGTCCAGACGCACCCGCCCATGGGGACCCTGCCCATCGGGGGGTACATGCACCCCGGCTACCCTGTGCAGCTGCAGCCCTGCACGGCCTACGTCCCGGTGTACCCCGTAGGCACGGTGAGTGGGGGGGATCCCGGGGGGGGGGGGCGGCGGGGTCTGCTTCCCTGGAGTGGGGCTTCCCTCTGCTGTTGGGGGCGGGGCTTCCCTGGGATGGGGATTCCCCCACTGATGGGGGGCGGGGCCTCCCTGGGATGAGGTTTCCCCCATTGCAGGGGGTGGGGCTTCCCCTGCTGTTGGGGGCGGGGCTTCACTCAGGTGGGTGTGGCTTCCCACCTGGCTGTGGATTCCCCGTTTAACTCTCTCTCTCTCCCCCCCAGCCGTACCCCCCCAGCAACCCTCCCCCGCCCCCGGGGGTCTCCCCCCCCCAGATGCCCCCAGGAATCGCCATCCTGGAGCCGCGCCGGCCGCCCCACGACTACCTGCCCATCGCGGTGCTCACCACCATCTGCTGCTTCTGGCCCACGGGCATCATCGCCATCATCAAAGCCGTGCAGGTCCGCGGGGGCGGGGCGGGGCGCCGCGGGGGGCTGGGGGCGGCGGGGGGGCAGGGGGCAGCACCTGACCCAACGCCGTGTCCCCCCAGGTGCGGACGGCCGTGGCGCGGGGGGACATCGTCTCGGCCGAGATCGCGTCGCGCGAGGCCCGGAACTTCTCCTTCATCAGCCTGGCCGTGGGCATCGCCGCCATGGTGCTGTGCACCATCCTCACCGTGGTCATCATCATCGCCGCCCAGCACCACGACAACGACTGGGACCCCTAGCCCCGCCCCCGCCCCCGGCCCCGCCCTCCGACCGGGCCCCGCCCAGCACCACGACGACCTCTGGGACCCCTAGCCCCGCCCCCGCCCCGCCGGCCCCGCCCCCGGCCCCGCCCTCCGACCAGGCCCCGCCCAGCACCACGACGACCTCTGGGACCCCTAGCCCCGCCCCCGCCCTGCCGGCCCCGCCCCTGGCCCCGCCCCCGTCCGCCGACCGGGCCCCGCCCAGCACCACGACGACCACGGGGACCCCTAGCCCCGCCTCGCTGGCCCCGCCCCTGGCCCCGCCCCCGGCCGCCGACCGGGCCCCGCCCAGCACCACGACGACCACGGGGACCCCTAGCCCCGCCCCAGTCCCGCTGGCCCCGCGCCCCCCCCGCCCCGCCCACCAGGCTCCACCCACTGCCGGGCCAGCCTACGAATCAGGCCCCACCCACTGCCGGCCTCGCCCACAGCCTGCCCAACAGGCCCCGCCCACTGCTGGCTCCAACCACAAACCAGGCCCCACCTACGGCTGCCCCTGCCCCCCAGTCAGGCCCTGCCTACTGCTGGCCCCGCCCACTGGCAGCCCCACGGGCCAACCAGGCTGATAACCCCTGCGGATGCCATTACCCACAATCCCCTGCAGCCATTGCCAATATTACCCAGAATCCCTTGCAGCCAATGTTACCCACAATCCCTTGCAGCCCCCGCCCACCGGACCCACAGTCCCCTGCAGGTATTGTCCCCCAGGAGACCCATGATGCTTTGCAACCCCTGCTCCAGCCAGCGACACCCAGAATCCCCTGCAGCCACCACCCGCTGGGATACCCAGGAGCCTTTGCAGCCTCTCCTGGCTCCATAAAACCCGGCCCTGCCCCCCAGTCACCCCTGTATCCATGACAACACCCCCCTTCCGAGCAGAGCCTTTCCCATGATCCTTTGTAACCATTGCCCCCCATCCCTCCCCACAGGCATCTTTGGCTCTGCCCCCTTGGCAGCCCCACAGCCCGCCCCAACTAAGCAATTCCCATAATCCTTTGCAACTGTCATTTTCCCGTCAGAACCTCCGGCTCTGGCCCCTAGGGACAAGCTCCGCCCCCTGGCCTCACACCCTGCCCCTTTGGCCACCCCCTTCAATGGAATGCTACCCATAATGCTTTGCAGCCACCATATTCTCCCCCCAGCCCTGGGTCTGACTCCACTCCCACATGATTAGGCCACGCCCCATTGGCTCAGGCCACGCCCTCTGGCTCGCCCTAAATATATTCCTGAGCTTCCCCATCAGACCACGCCCCTTCATATCAGGCTCCGCCCCCTCATTCCCCCCAATATCGTCATGCCTTGATTGCTCCCCCAAAGCTCTGATTGGCTTCTCCCCAATTGGCTCCGCCTTCTTCAGCACTGGCTCCGCCCTCTTTCTTCCCTCTCGGCCTTTCCCCACAGCCCCTCCCCTTTTTAGCCCCTCCCCCATAAACATTTTGCTCCAGATTGGGGGGGTGCAAACCCCAGTATATCACAGAGCCCCCAGCTGTACATAGCAATGAAATATCCCCCTTGCCAAGGTGTGACCCCCAGCATGAGCCCCCCATATCTGTGACACTGGCCCTTTAAGATACACAACCCCCCCCACACTCCAAAAGAGACCTCTCTTTTCCCACGGCCGCCGCAAGTGAGTGATGCCGCCCCTCTGGGATGCCACCTCTGGGCCCCCATGGGGGGGTTCCTGGTTCAGGGGGACAGAGGGGGCAGGGAGGGGAGAAGTTTGAGGGTCCAATGCTGCATTTCTGGGGTTTGGGGTGTTTGGAGTCTGGGGGCAGAATCACTGGGGTGGGGGAGACACTGTTCATTATCGGGGTCCCCCTAAGTCACTCCCACCCAACACGCTGCCCCAAAGCCTAGACATCTGGGGATCCCTTGCAGTGACCACAAACATGACAGGTGCGCTGGGCTAGCGGGGGGCTGCGGGTCGGGAGTGAGGGGCACCGGCAGAGCTGGGGGGGGCGCCGTGTTGTGTGGTCCATTGTACCCCCGTACATGGCCCTGGTCCCTGTGCGATCCGGCCCCCCCCAGTTCCTCTCCCCGTCGCGGGACGCGACGTTTCTGTTTGCAAGTGACCTGGGTTAATAAATCTCTATTGATAACAACACCAGAGTCGTCCCTGGCCCCTGGCCGGCTGCACGGGAATGGGGGGGGAACGGGGGGGCAGGGAACGGGGCTGGGGCCTGTCCCTTCTGGGGGGCACCAGCTCCCACCTGGCCCCAGGGCAGGGACTGGCTGGCTCAGGGCGGCGGGGAATGGGGCATGGGGCCTCTCCCCTCTGGGGGGCGCCGGCTCCCATCCGACCCCAGGGCGGGGGCTGGCTGGGGAGGGGCAGTGGGGGAGGGGGGTGTTACCCTCTCGTCACAGGCAACAGAAGGAAATATCGAAGCCCATAGTGCTGCCCCCCGTTCCCCACCCCCCATCTCCCCCCTCTTGCCCCGTTATCCCTCCCCAGCCCCAATGGCCCCACCTCACCGCTCCCCCACTCCCTGAGCAGCCTCCCTGTGCGGCTCCATCTGCCCCCAGCTCCCCCCACCCCCCAGTTTCCCTCCCCCAACCCCCCAAATCCCTGCCCCCGTCCTGAGCCCCCCTCGCCCTCGCTCAGTTCCCTTCTCTGTGTCCCTGTAGGGCCCCCGCCCACCCCCAGCATCCTGGAGCTTTGATGTATCCATGGTGACGGTTGCCCAGCTACAGAAGGATGGAGGGACCATGTGTTGGCTCCGGGCATGTAGGGCCAGGGAGGGGGAGGCAGCTGGGGGTGGGGATCTGTCACAGACAAGCAGAGCTGTAGGGTTCGGGGGCAGGGCTGGGCTAGCAGGTGCTATGGGTTGGGAGTGAGGGGCACTGGCAGGGCTCGGGGGGGCAGGGCTTGGCTGGCAGGGGGCTGCGGGTCGGGAGTGAGGGGCACCGGCAGGGGGCTGCGGGTCGGGAGTCAGGGGCACCGGCAGGGTGGGGGGGGGACAGGGGGCTGTGGGTTGGGAGTGAGGGGCACCGGCAGGGGGCTGCGGGCCGGGAGTCAGGGGCACCGGCAGGGTGGCGGGGGGGGACAGGGGGCTGTGGGTTGGGAGTGAGGGGCACCAGCAGGGCTGGGGGGGGCAGGGGGCTGCGGGTTGGGAGTCAGGGGCACCGGCAGGGGGCTGCGGGTCGGGAGTCAGGGGCACCGGCAGGTTGGGGGGGGGACAGGGGGCTGTGGGTTGGGAGTGAGGGGCATCGGCAGGGCTGGAGGGGGCAGGGGGCTGCGGGTCAGGAGTGAGGGGCACTGGCAGGGCTGGGGGGGGCAGGGGGCTGCGGGTCGGGAGTCAGGGGCACCGGCAGGGTGCGGGGGGGACAGGGGGCTGTGGGTCGGGAGTGAGGGGCACCGGCAGGGCTGGGGGGGGGCCGGGGGCTGCGGGTCGGGAGTGAGGGGCGCTCACGGCTCCGGCTCTCCCAGGCCTGGGGGGAGGGCTCCGGGGTGCATGTGACAGTGGATTTGGGGGCTGCACCTCCCACCGCCTGGCCCATGTGGGGCCCCCTGTGACCTCCCCCACCCCGTGCCCTGGGACAGGCCCCGTTAACCGGGGCAGCGGCTGGGGGGTGCATGGGGAGCCCTGCCCGCCTCCCTCCGTGACCTCTGGCCTCTGTGACCTTCCCACGGAGCTGAAGTTGGAGTGTAAGCCAGTGTCCATGACCTCTAACCTCTGACCTTCGACCTGGCGGCCAGAGCGGCACCAATGGGGCTGGCCACTTCCCATGACCTTTGACCCGACAAGCACCGCCTTTCTTTGGTTCCATTCATGCTTGACCTTTGACCCAGCCCCACCGGGGATTGGCCAACACCCGACCTATGACCTTTGACCCAAAGTGGCACCTGCGACCTCAGGCCTTTGACCTGACCTGGGTGCGAGCAAAGGGAACAGGCCAATGCTGCCATGTGTGACCTCTGACCTCTGACCCTAACCCTGCAGGCAGAGGCTCGGCTAATGGGCTTGGCTGACGCCTGTGAGCCCAGCTAACGGCTGTGACCTCTGACCTTTGACCTGCGGCCCGTGAGCCCAGGACTGTGCCCAACCAGGGGGTCTGAGTAAAGCAGGAAAAGGCCTCAACTCCTGGTGACCTCTGACCCCAGTGGGCTGCCCCCTGACCCCACCACACGCTGCCCTCCACTCAGCTGGGGGCTGACCTTTGAACTCTGCCAACCAGCGGCCAACCGGAACGGCCAGACCCCGACCTTTGACCTGCTCCCAACTTAATGATTTTCATGTTTCAACAGCAAACGATTTCTTTGTATTTTAAGAAATAAATTTTATTCTCGACTCTGACGAATTACTGGGGCCCCGTGTCCCAGTCCCCGCCCTGGGGCTGGATGGGAGCCGGCGCCCCCCAGGCCGGAAGGGCCCCCTGCCCCACCCCAGGCGCAGGCTCCGGGCTCTGTCCCCGCCGCGCTCAGGAGAAGAGCTTGCTCATGGCCCGGGCCAGGCGGGCGTCCCGCTCCCGCGCCCGCTGCCCCACCCTCTCCAGCTCCCTGCGCGCGGCCGTGTTCCCCGGCTCGGCCACCAGCACCCCCCGGAAGTCCTCGCCCGCCCCCTCCAGGTCGTTCATGGCGGCGCGGGCCAGGCCGCGGCGGTACCGGGCCTTGGTGTGTTGGGGCCGCAGCGCCAGCGCCTTGGTGCAGTTGCGGGCGGCGTGGGCCGGCTGGGCGAGCCGCAGCTGGCAGGCGGCCAGGTTGGCGTGCAGGTCGGCCCGCAGGCGGGCGTGCTCCGGGGCCGGGGGGGGCCGGGCCGGTGGCCATGGCCAGCTGCAGGGCCCGGGCATAGCGCCGGGCGGCCGCCCCCACCTCGCCGGCCCGGTAGAGCTCCGAGCCGCGCTCCTTGTGCCGCAGGGCCAGCGCCCACTTCTCCGCCGGGTCCAGCTGCCAGGGCTCCGGGACCGGGGCGAAGGAGGCCAGGTGCAGCCCCAGGACGGCCCTGCCCGGGGCCCACAGCTCGGCCCGCTCCCCCGGCACCATGGTCTCCAGGCAGGCGTCCACCAGGCCGTCCCAGGCGCCGTCTCCCTCACCCAGCTCCAGCTGGGCCCAGCGGTTGGTGGGGTAGCCCAGGGGCGCCCCCGGCGGAGCCTCCAGGAAGACCTGGCACAGGGCGCCCAGCGTCGGCTTGTCCAGCCCCGCGCCCGGCCGCAGGACCCGCTTGGTGAAGGCACCGTCCGGCGCCACCCAGGCGTCTGCCGGCTGATTGGGCACCTCCAGGTTCTCTCTCTGGTCCTCTTCTGGCCCCGCGCCCCAGGGCTCAGCACCTCTGCCGGCACCGCTCATCCCATTCGCTGCTCCGCCGCCCTCCGCCTTCCCATTGGCCACTGCCGCGGCCTCCATCTGCCCCCGGCCAAGTGGGGAGTGGGGGGCTCTGGCACGGCACCCCCCAGAGGTGAAGCCTGGGGGGGTTCAGAGATGGGCAGCTCCTGTGAACCAGAGGGCAGGGGGAATGGGTCAGAAAGATCCCAAGAGTCTTGGCTCCAGGCTCGCCCCCCTCCCCACGCAGAGAAACCAGGTGTCCTGGCTCCCACTCCCTCCCCCCATGCTGCTAGACCCCCCACAGAGAACCCAGGAGTCCTGGTTCCTAGTCCCCTGAGTAAACCGCTAGACCCCTCCACCCCGAGAACCCAGGCATCCTGGCTCCCAGCCCCCCACTAAGCTGCTAGAGACCCCCTGCCCCACGAACCCAGGAGTCCTGGTTCCTAGCCCCCCCCCCCCCCGAAACTGCTAGACACCACCCCTCAAGAACCCAGGAGACCTGGCTCCAAGCCCCCCCATCTGCTCACCCCCCCCCCCCCCCCCGCCAGAGAACCCAGGAGACCTGGCTCCCAGCCCTCCTCCCTCAAAAGAACCCAGGCATCCTGGCTCCCAGCCCCCACACAGAGAACCCAGGCGTCCTGGCTCCCTCCCTCTCTGGGCTTTGCTGTCTGTCTCTGCCCTGCTCCCTCGCTCCTCCCCCTCCAGCTGTGCCCCCTTGGCCCCCCCTCACCCCGGGCTGGGGGGCACAGGCTGGGGGGGATCCAGCTGCGCTCTGGCCCCGCTTGTCCGGCCTCCCCCCCACTGCCCCCCCCTTGTCTTTGCATCACTTCCTGAGGGCGGCCCCGCTAGGCCGCAGCCTGCCTCGATTAGCCAGGCCGAGGCGTGTGGGGAGGGGCCAGGCCCAGGCCCCCCTGCCCCCCACAAGGAAGGGGGGGGCTGGGACCCCCTGCTCCATCAGTGTGTTAACAAGCAGCACACGATTGGGGGGACTGGGGGGGGGTCTCCCCCCCCAGTCCCCCCGCCCTGGGTGCTGGGGTTGGCCGCACAAGATGGCTGCTGGGGGCCGACCCCACGCGTGGGGGGCTCTGGGCCGCAGCTGGGGAGAGCTGGGGGGAACCCGAAGATTGAGGGGGGCAAAAGGGGTGCAGGGGGGGATGGCAGGTGGAAGGGGCTGTTGGGGGGGATGGGGCAGAGGGTGTGGGATTTGGGGGTGGGGGTGGGCGGGAATGGGGGGACAGGGAGGGTGGGTCCTGGGGTGCAGGGGTTGGGGGGGCTCCGCAGGACGGGGGGGAGGGGAAGCAGGAGTGGGAACCCCCCCCGGGGGGCCAGGGCAAGATGTGGTTCAGGGAGGGGAGACCGTACCCCTAATTCAGGAGTGTGAACCCAGGCATCCGGGGAAGATGGAGGTTTTTGGGGGGGGCTCTGTACCCCCTAATTCAGGGCGGGGGAGGGGTGCGAACCCACGCATCCGGGAGAGACAGGGTTAAGTGTTCATTATTTCACCCCTTGATCCAGACCCGCGCGCGGGGGCGGGGGGGTTATGAACCCAGGCGTCCGGGGGAGTAGGGGGGTTGAAGACTACATTTCCCAGAATCCCCTGCTCTCCCTCCACCCCGCCCCCCGCCAGCTTTATTTCATTCCCGCTTACGTCAGCGCCCAGCTGGGTCCGGCATGGTGTGACTGGTCATTGGGGGTGAGTTGGGGGGAGCTCTGGGGGCCCCGGGACGGAGGGGGGAGGGGGAAAGCTGTGGGGTGCTGGGAAGGGGGGACCCAGGGAGAAGGGGGGGGGACAGGAGGCACGTGGGGGGCTAATCCTGGGGGCGGCAGGGTGCTGGCGAGAGGGGATCTGGGGGGCAGGGTGGGGATGGAAGAAGGGGGTGCATGGTGCCCCCAGATCACCTCTCAGTGGGCCCCCGTCTCTCTCCCAGCAGCTTGTCGCTATGTGGGGCGGCAAATTGCCTCCGCTCTGCGCCGGGAGGACTCTGGGGCGCCCCTGCCCCCCAAGCGGCCCAGGGACCTAGGTAAGTGCACCCCCTTTCTTTGCTGGTGGGCCCCCTGTCCCCATGCAGCCCCCCTGGAAGCAATCTGAGTCCCTGTGGGGTGCCCCACCCCTGTGAACTGCACCCCAAAGTTTCCCAGGCTGCCCTCAAAGGATCCCCAATTCTGCACCCTAAATTACCCTCCTCAGTCCCCAGGAAGCTGCCCCTCTACTCCTGTACCCCAAAACTCTCATGCCTCCTTATTGCTACACCTCAGCTCTTGGGGTCCCCAGTTCATGCCCCTGAATTCCCTTACTGGATCACAGCTTTATCAGCACCCCAAACTCCCCCATTGCCCCCACAGGTTAATTTCTAATGCTGCACCCCACAAATTTCCCCTGTATACCTAGTAGGTACCCCCTTTTCCAGCACCCCAAATTCACTCATAATACACCCACAGGGCACCCCTTCATGTAGCCATCTCTAAACAAGAGAGTGCACCCCACTGGCTGGACCCTGAGTTCACATCCCAAACTCCCCCACCTCCTTACAACTCACCCCCAAAACTCCCTGATCTGCCCTTCCAAAATGTACCTGTTCTGTACCCCTAATTTGGCCTTCCCCTTGTCCTGCACCCCAATTTTCACCCATTTTGTCCCCCAGTCCTTCCCTGATTTTGTGAGGGGCCCCTTTGATCTGCACCCCCAAAGTCACTGGTTTTGCCCTCCTCAAACTCTCCTATCTGTGGGCAGAGATTCCCCCTTTTCTGAACCTCCAAAATTCTCCATATTCATAAAGGGTCTTCCTGGTTCTACCCCCCAAAATTTCCGGTCTGTTTGTAGAGATTCTCTCTCTTCTGCACCTCAAAACAGAACCTGTACCCCAGAATCCTTTAACATCTTTCTGGGGCCCACTGGCCTGTTCTGCATCTATTATGTACCCCCAAATCTTCCTTTAATTTGGGGGAGCCCCTTGTTCTGAACCCTCAAACTGACCTACACCATCCAGATCTTTATTGGGGTTCCCCATTCTTGTCTACCATGATTCTTGATCTCCCTGCACCACAAAATGCCTCCTAATCTCTGGGGTTCCCAATTCTGCACCCCAAAATCGCTCCACATCTTTGCAAAAGGCAGTCCCTCTAGGTGTCTGTAATCAGTTCTTCATATCCTGCCATATCTGGAAATCACCTCTGTTCTACCACCCTGAAACTCCTCTGTTCTGCTCTTTGCAAGCACCCCAAAACTTTCACTGCTTCAGGATGCTACCTTCTAGCACACCCCACAATATATCTGTGATTTCTGCCCCCCGCAATATAATGGGGGAGCACATCCCACTGGGAGACTGTCAGGGACAATGTTTGGAGACAGCATGGAAATACAGTGGATTTTGGTGTTGGGGGGCTTATTCCTTCACCCACTTACTTCCCTGGTCCTTCTCGCATGAACAGAGAGCAACAATACCCGAAGTCCAAAGGTGCAAACAATTCGATGTTTATTGGGGTGAACTTCCAGCAAGCATGATTCCAGTTTCCTTCCTTAGTGTCCCCCTTCCCAGCTCTGAAATCACAGAGCCTTACACCTGTGCCCCTGTTCCCATTCCTGCCCTTAGCCAAACACGATTCCAATTTCCCCACCCCCATTCCCTGTTCCCATTTCTCCCACACACTTCCTGACTGACTGCAGACTATATAGTAAAACTTGAGTTCTGCTTAGCTATACCTTAACCAATCATTTTCCTGAAATTTAACTAACCAATCCCAACATATTGTGACATGATTATGTAACCAATTATATCCCACCACCTTAATTAGTTTACACCCAGCAAAATTAATTATACAGCAGACAGGAACAATCACAGAACCAGACAGAGATTATACAGACAAACAATAGCAAAGTGGGAACTATAATGACAAAACAACACAGAAGTGAGGATTTCACATCCCAGTATTGATAGGTGAGTTCTTGCCAGACAGGATGCTCTCAAACTAAGTTTCCTTGTACATTTTCTAGGCGCTTTCCTTTCTCTGGAGGCGATAGGCATTATCAGGACAGGATTTTATCCTAACAGCCCAGTAGCACCTTCTTTCAATGGGACTAGTTTGGGATGTGAGGATGTGACCGGTCACTTCCCAGCTTATGGCTGCCTCTGTCGCTTAGCCAAAGGCCTTGGCCTAGGGACAGGGCCTCAGACTGTCCCAGGGAGAGGAGGCCCTGACACCGGTAGACGGTGATTGTGAGTCTTTCTTTTATACATCTAAAAAAGAACAGGAGGACTTGTGGCACCTTAGAGACTAACCAATTTATTTGAGCATGAGCTTTCATGAGCTACAGCTCACTTCATCGGATGCACACTGTGGAAAGTGTAGAAGATAAACGATGGTCACATAAACACCACCCTATACCGGAAACCTACTGACCGCTATTCCTACCTACATACCTCCAGCTTTCACCCTGACCACACCACACGATCCATCGTCTACAGCCAAGCTCTGCGATACAACCGCATTTGCTCCAACCCCTCAGACAGAGACACACACCTACAAGATCTCTATCAAGCGTTCTTACAACTACAGTACCCACCTGCTGAAGTGAAAAAACAGACTGATAGAGCCAGAAGAGTACCCAGAAGTCTCCTACTACAGGACAGGCCCAACAAAGAAAATAACAGAACGCCACTAGCCGTCACCTTCAGCCCCCAACTAAAACCCCTCCAACGCATTATTAAGGATCTACAACCTATCCTGAAGGATGACCCATCACTCTCACAGATCTTGGGACACAGGCCAGTCCTTGCCTACAGACAGCCCCCCAACCTGAAGCAAATACTCACCAGCAACCACACACCACACAACAGAACCACTAACCCAGGAACCTATCCTTGCAACAAAGCCTGTTGCCAACTGTGTCCACATATCTATTCAGGGGACACCATCACAGGGCCTAATAACATCAGCCACACGATCAGAGGCTCGTTCACCTGCACATCCACCAATGTGATA
This sequence comes from Chelonia mydas, assembly GCF_015237465.2. Taxonomy (NCBI): domain Eukaryota; kingdom Metazoa; phylum Chordata; order Testudines; family Cheloniidae; genus Chelonia; species Chelonia mydas. The sequence continues at coordinate 29,669 of NW_025111287.1, read as the reverse complement.
TATGCCATCATGTGCCAGCAATGCCCCTCTGCCATGTACATTGGTCAAACTGGACAGTCTCTATGTAAAAGAATAAATGGACACAAATCAGATATCAAGAATTATAACATTCATAAACCAGTCGGAGAACACTTCAATCTCTCTGGTCACGCGATTACAGACATGAAAGTTGCGATATTACAACAAAAAAATTTCAAATCCAGACTCCAGCGAGAAACTGTTGAATTGGAATTCATTTGCAAATTTGATACAATTAACTTAGGCTTGAATAGAGACTGGGAGTGGCTAAGTCATTATGCAAGGTAACCTATTTCCCCTTGTTTTTTCCTCCCCCCCCCCCCCCCCCGACGTTCTTGTTAAACCCTGGATTTGTGCTGGAAATGGCCCACCTTGATTATCATACACATTGTAAGGAGAGTGATCACTTTAGATAAGCTATTAGCAGCAGGAGAGTGGGGTGGGAGGAGGTATTTTTTTCATGTTTTGTGTGTATATAAAAAGATCTTCTACACTTTCCACAGTATGCATCCGATGAAGTGAGCTGTAGCTCACGAAAGCTCATGCTCAAATAAATTGGTTAGTCTCTAAGGTGCCACCAGTTCTCCTTTTTCTTTTTGCGAATACAGACTAACACGGCTGCTACTCTGAAACCTTTTATACCTCTGTAACTAGCCAAGTGATAAGAATACACCTAAATTCTTAGGGTACAGGCCTTTACAGACAGGCCTGAATATCTATATCCTAACATTTGGGAGTGCTTGTTAACACCCCAAGTAACTCCCCAGGCACCCTTCTTTCTTCCCCCTATAGGTGACAAGAAAGATGTAACTCGCCGGCCAGTGGTGGCTCCATTGGACTCTGTCCCCCTGGGGCGTACTCCCATGGTCCCTGCAGAACGGGGGGCCCCAGGGCGGCCCTCCTGAGGCTAACGGTGGGGTTGACGAGGGGCGAATGACGGTTCATCTGGCAACTCCCAGGGTCATGGGCAGCAGATGGACCCGAGACACTGACCCCCCACCACTGTACCCCAAAAAGGAATTCAGAATAAAGAGGTTTTGGAGGCCACTGTGCAAAGGAGTCATGTGAGGGTTCGTGGTAGATTGGAGGTGCTGGGGGACTGGCTGGCTGGGGGGGAGGAATGGGGCAGGGGCCTGTCCCCTCTAGGGGGGGCCGGCTCCCATCTGGCTCCAGGGCAGGGACTGGGGGGCTCAGGGGGCAGGGAATGGGGCCTCCCCCCTCTAGGGGGCGCCGGCGCCCCCCTCTAGGGGGCGCCGGCCCCAGGGCAGGGACTGGGGGCTCAGGGGGCGGGGAATAGGGCAGGGGTCTCCCCCCCCTAGGGGGCGCTGGCTCCCCCCCCTCTAGGGGGCGCTGGCTCCCCCCTGGCCCCAGGGCAGGGACTAGAGGGCTCAGGGGGCAGGGAATGGGGTAGGGGCCTGTCCCTTTTAGGGGGTGAGCTGATGAGGTCATGCAGCCTTATGACATCACCACTTGTGCTGTTGGCAGACTGTGATGTCACAGAGGGAGGGGGTGATGTCATCCTAGGGGATGTTGATGACATCACAGCAGGCTGTGACCTCCCGCACCGGCTCTGGGCTGGGCAGGCGGGAACGAGGCTGGGGGCGGGGTCACTCCCTGTGGATACGGCCCGCGGCATGAGGCGCTACTGCCTCTTTGGGGGAGGCCGGAACTACAGGTCCCAGGAGGCAGTGCGCCGCAGCGCACGCGTAGCACGGACATGGCCGGGGGAGCGGGGAGGGGTCTGTGTGTGCGTGTGTCTCACAGATACGCATGCGCCGTACCGCCTGCACTCTTTGGAGTTCTGGTCGCGCGCCGCTTGTCCACCCCACGTCGCGCATGCGCATCGCTGTCTCCAAACTCACGCAGGCGCGTCTCAGGCTCCGCCAGCTCAGGCAGGCGCAGTGAGAGGCACCCGCCCTGTGAGCATGCGCCGTGCTGCGCCCCGCCCCCGTCACGCCATTTTGCGCGTGCGCCGCTCTCGCCATGCGGCCACGGCCACGCCCATTCCCGAAGACCGGAGCGGAAGTCGCTTCCCCGTTGGCTGATCTCTCCCGGGCTCCGCCTCCCGCGCGCTGTGATTGGCTGGGGCGGGCTGCCTCGACGCTGCGATTGGGTGGGCGGTTGTCATGGCAGCCGGAGGGGGCGGGGCCGGGGGAAGATGGCGGCGCTGGCCCCGGAGCTGCTGCTGCTCCGCGACTCGGGCCGGTTCCTGGCCGACAACCTGCTGAGCAGCGAGGACTGGGGTGGGCGGGGCTGTGGGAGGGGCCTGAGCAGCGGCGGGGCGGGGCTGGGCCAGGGGGTCTGACTGGCAGGCGCTTGGTGGTGCGCAGGGCGGGGCGGAGCCTGCAGGGGGGAGGGGCTGGGAGCCGGAGGGGGCGGGGCCTGGAGGAGTGGGAGGGGCTGGGTGCCAGAGGGGGCGGGGCCTGGAGGAGGGGGCGGGGCTGGGGGCCTGAGTGGGGGGCCCGGAGCATGGGGACTGACTGCCCTGTTTGCTTCCCGCCCCCAGATGCGGCTCTCTACAGCTGCCTGGATGATGGGGAGGAGCCCACCGCCCTCTTCCCCTGCCTGGAGCCCAGTGCATTGGTGAGCCCTTCTCTCACCCTGCTCTGCCTGGGGGTGCCCCCAGAGACCCACCTGCTCCATAGCATCCCCACTACCCATCCCCCGCGCAGCAGGGCCCCAGCTCCCCTCAGATCAGGGCCCTCTGTACACTGGGGGCTGCTGGACTGGACCCTGGGGGAGATACACAGGTGACCCCCACTTCACCCCGAGCTTCCCCCTTCCTCCTGCAGTTTGATGATGGTTTCGACCTGGGCATTAACGCCAGCCCCCCAGAGCCGCCGTGGGACCAGATGCCAACCTGCCTCTTCCCGGGTGAGCCCACCCTCCCCCCAGCATTTGGGACAGATGATGAGGTGTGGGGATATCTGTGTGCAGTGGGGCTGTTCTGGGGCGCGTGCACATAGGGGCGGAGGGATATCTGTGTGCAATGCGACTGTCCTGGGGCGGGCGGATGTAGGGGACGGAAGGATATCTGTGTGCAGTGCGACTGCCCTGGGGCGGGTGCACATAGGGGGAGGAGGGATATCTGTGAAGGACTATTTTCTAACCCCTCCTCCTTCGCCGTGCAGACCTCCAGGTGAAGTCCGAACCCGTGTCCCCCGCTTCCTCCCACAGCTCAGACTCCTCCATCCTCTCCATGACCCCTGACCTCCCAAGACAGGTACGTGCCCCCATTGGCTTGGGAGATGCCACCAGCCCCCACACTCAGCTCTGTCCGTCCCGCCTGACCCCCACACTGAGCTGTGGCTCCCCCCAGGCCGCAAGCCCGGACGACGTGATGGGAGTGAAAGCCGAGCACCCCCCGACCCCACCCTGCATGTTTGGTGACGTCCTGGCCCCTCCAACTGGCACCGTCCAGATCAGCCTTCTGCCAGCACAGGAGACACAGACAACACCAGGTAACCAGCCCTGGAGGGTGGGGTCTGGCTGTGTGGGAGGGGCTCTGGCCACTCCAGGCCTGGCCAGCAGGGGGTGCTGAGGGGAGTGGGGCGAGGGGCTGGCTCTGCGGGGGGGCGCTGGGGAAGTACATCACACTCTCTTGCAGGGAAGCCAGTGACTCCCATCAAGGCTGAGTCGATCCTGAGCCGGAAGCCGCCCATCCAGCCAAAGCCGGTGGTGGTGGCCACCGTCCCGGTGCAGCCCGCAGCCACCCCCAGCCCCACCATCCTACTGCAGACGGTGCCGGGGGCCCAGCCCCAGCCCCTGAAGCCAGCCATCACAGGTACATGGCATGGGGCTGGTCCTCTCTTGGGGGCACAGCAGGGCAGGCATTGGCTGGCCCGGGACTGGGGCACGGGAGGGCTGGTGCATGTGTTGGATGCTGACTGACGTCCCACCCCGCAGTCCCAGCACCGTCTGTCGTCATCTCCCAGAGCGACCTCCTGCACCTCCCGCTCTCAGGGCTCCTCAAGCTGCAGCCCCCGGGGAAGGAGGGCCCCCCGGCCAGGCTCCCCCCCAGCGCCCCCAAACCCGAGGCCAAAACCATCGTTCCGGCCCCGAGCCAGCTCGGACCCTGCAACCCAGAGATTGACGTGAGTGATAGAGTGCGGCCGGTGCCCCTCACTCCTGAACCCAGACCCGGCTAGCCCAGTCCTGCCCACCCCATCTCTGCTGGTACCCCACACTCCCGCCACGCAACCCCCTGCCAGCCCGGTCCTGGGCTCCCCCCAGCTCTGCCAGGGCCCCTCACTCCTGACCTGCAGCCCCTGCTAGCCCAGACCCCCCCCATGCCCCTCGGTCCTGACCCGCAGCCCCCCTTTTCTGCCGGCCCCTGCCCCCAGGTGAAGGTGCTGAAGCGCCAGCAGCGGATGATCAAGAACCGGGAGTCGGCCTGCCAGTCGCGCCGGAAGAAGAAGGAGTACCTGCAGGGGCTGGAGTGCCGCCTGCGGGAGGCGCTGGCCGAGAACGAGCGGCTGCGGCGGGAGAACGCCGTGCTGCGGCGCCGGCTGGACTGCGTCCTGGGCGAGGTGAGTGCCCCCTGTGGGTGAGCCAGGGCAGGGCACCGCAGGAGCTGCGCTCTGCCGCGGTGGATCACAACGGTACATTCCAACACCAAGCACACCCCCCCATATGTGATACATAATGGTATATCTCGGCAGGAAATAACTGACCCCCGTAGGGAGCATAATGGTACGTTCCAACTCCCCATGTCATAATGGTACATTCTTGCAGCCACAGTCTCCCTCCCGACATCAGAATGGTACATTTCAGCAGCAAGTGCCCCCCCCCCATTTAATGATCATGATGGTACATCCCATAAAGCCCCCCTCCCCCCCCCCCCGGGTCATAGTGGTATATCTTATAGCAAGCAGAACCCCATGTAGGGACCATAATGGTACATCCTAGGAAGGTGCTGTTCCCCATGTAGAGTTCATAATGGTACATTCTAAATCCTTTTCCCCCCCCACCTCAGGGGTGATAATGGTAGATGCTTTCTACTGGGATGTCCCATTGTGATCCCTTTCCCCGGGGCATGGGGGAGGGGGGGGGGGCTGTTCATATTTTCTGTTGCTGGGATGTTCCATTGCGACCCATGTGGCGGGGAAGGGAGCAAAAGGAAATGCAGCCCCCTTGTGGGACATTCCATTGTCATCTGTGGGGTGGGGGGGGTGTTATGGCCCCTGAGAGGGGCAGGGATTGCCAAGTCTCCTGGTACCTTCCATTAGCTCCACCGTGCGAGGGGGGTAAATTGCTTTCTGGAGAATTCCATTAGCCTTGTCTCCTGGGAGACTCCATTATGATCTGGGGGGGGAATTGAGAACCTTTAGGGAAGTGCCATTATAGTCTTCCTAAATGGGGAGTTTAGGCCATCCCATTGGAATATTCCATTAGCACCTAGAGTGGGGGGGCACCAAACTTTTGGTGGGGTGTTCTATTATGATAGTAAGGGGGGGGGGCAGGAAAATGTTGTTTCCTGCTAGGAGGTTCCATTATAGTGTGTGGGGGGTGTCTGTTTCTGGTAGGATGTTCCTTTATGATAGCAGTTTACGGGGAGGGGAGTCAGTGGGACATACATTGTAGGGGGGACGCTCTGGCTGGGATGTACCCTAATGATATGGGGTGGGAAGTTGGTGGGACATACCATCAGGGCTGCCTGGTTTGGAGGGGGAGTCCTGCCTTTGGCTGGGAGAGGCAGCAGTTGGTGGGAGGGTGGTTTCGCTCGGACCGTACCATTCTGACACCCCCCTGCCCCGTCTCCAGAGCAGGGAGCTGAAGTTCAGCCCTGGGAACCGGAAGGTCGTTTGCGTCATGGTCGTGCTGCTCTTCATCGCCTTCAACTTCGGGCCCGTCAGGTGAGGCCCCAGGGGATTGTGGGTACCGTGTCCCAGCATCCCCCGGGAGCTGCCCTCTTAGCCCCGCATCACACTGCCTGCCTGCAGGGGATTGTGGGTAACGTGTCCCAGCATCCCCCGGGAGCTGCCCTCTTAGTCTGACCCCTCCCTCCCCCCCCCAGCATCAGCGAGCAGAAGGCCGTGGAGACGGTGCCGCCCAGCCAGGGGGCGGGGGCCGGGCAGAGCCGCCGGCACCTGCTGGGTGTGGTGGAGCAGCCGGCGAAGGAGGAGCCAGGGGAGCCGCGGGAGGAGCTGGCCCCCACCAGCGTGGGCAAGACCAGGTTCAGGTAAGGGCGCCAGGGGCTCCCCCCACCCCCGCAGCCCCCCAGGGCCCCCGGTGACGCTGCTCTCTGCTCCCCCAGGAACCTCACGGCCGCCCTCTCTGGCATGAAGGACCTGATGCTGCGGGACCTGGACAAGCTGTTTCTGGCGTCCGACTGCCGCCACTTTAACCGCACTGAGTCGCTCCGGTGGGTGCCCCGCGGCTCCTGGGAAAGGGCCCCCCGGGGCCTGTGCGCAACGCATCCCACAGTCCCCTGGGGGCTGCCAGCGTATGCCAATGGGTGTGGGTAACTTCCCCCAGAAGCCCCTGCAAACTGCCACTGGATGGGCAGTAGCAGAGCTGCTGCAGTGAGGAGTTGTGGGTAACGTATCCCACAATCCCCCTGGGCACAGCCCCCGAGTCCCACTTTAACCCTCCCGCTCTTCCCCCAGGCTGGCGGACGAGCTCAGCGGCTGGGTGCGTCGGCACCAGATCAACCGCAGGAAGCCCCTGCAGTCCCGCAAGCCACGGGCCAATCAGGTGAGGCTGTGGGGGGGGCAAGCCAGGGTGGCTCCACCCACTGGGGGAGGGGCCAAGTCCATCCATGTCTGGCCTACAGGGAGGGGGGGCTGGGAGCTGCCCGGGCCACAGGGCGTTACCCAGAATCCTCGGTGGTTTTACCCAGAATCCTCTGGGGGTGCCAAGCGGCAGCCTTTGCTGGGCTGTTGCAGGAGTTCCCCGGTGCCCCCCACTGACCCTCTCTCCCATCTTGGCCACAGGAGTCACCCCAGAGGAAGGCTCCCAGCCCGTCGCGATATGTCCCAGCCAGCCCCCCCGAACACCCAGAGAGGTAAGGGGCCCCAGATCCCCCCGCAAGCCAGCCAGGCCCCGCCCTGTGCCCAGATCGGGGCTGGCACCCCTCGGAGGGACAGGCCCCTGTTCCCTGACGCCCGTCTCCGGTTTCAGGGACTCGCTGAGCCAGCTGCAGGTCTATCAGCGCCCCGATCGCACGGAGCACGACTTCATGGACGCCATCGACCGGCGGGAGGACACGTTCTACGTGGTCTCCTTCCGTAGGGTGAGCTGGGGGGCCGTGCCGCAGGCAGCGGGGGTAGCAGGGGGCTCTCCCCGGGCAGACAGGGCTGGCCCCATTGCCCCAGGGCAGCGCTAGGGGCCATGCTGCAGAGAGCGGGGCGGGGGGCAGCAGGGGGCTCTCCCCGGGCAGTCAGGGCTGGCCCCATTGCCCCAGGGCGGCACTAGGGGCTGGGCTGCAGGGAGCGGGGCGGGGGCAGCAGGGGGCTCTCCCCGGGCAGTCAGGGCTGGCCCCATTGCCCCAGGGCGGCGCTAGGGGCCGTGCTGCAGGGAGCGGGGCGGGGACAGCAGGGGGCGCTCTCAGCTGGTCTGTCTCTCATTCTGGTCTGTCTGTCTCCTGGCCCCAGGATCACCTCCTGCTCCCGGCCATCAGCCACAACAAAACCACCCGGCCCAAGATGTCGCTGGTGATGCCAGCCATGGCGCTGAATGGTACGGTCCTGGCTCCCTGGGCTTCGTAACCATAATAACCGGCCCCCACGCCAACCCCCAGAGCCAGCCGCATCCCAGTGCCAGGAGAGTGGTCCCCGTGTCACCCGCCCCGCCCCAGAGTCAGCCGCGTCCCGGTGCCAGGAGAGGGGTCCCTGTGTCACCCGCCCCAGAAACAGCCGCGTCCCGGCGCCGGGTCCCCGTGTCACCTGTCCCGCCCCAGAGCCAGCCGGGTCCCCGTGTCACCCGGCCCTCCCCAGAGTCAGCCGCGTCCCGGTGCCAGGAGAGGGGTCCCTGTGTCACCCGCCCCAGAAACAGCTGCGTCCCGGCGCCGGGTCCCCGTGTCACCCGCCCCGCCCCAGAGCCAGCCGCGTCCCGGCGCCGGGCTGACCCCCCCTCTCTCCCCAGAGAGCCTGTACAACGCGTCGCGGGGCTTCGAGGTGATGATGCAGATCGACTGCGAGGTGATGGACACGCGCGTGATCCACATCAAGAGCTCCACGGTGCCGCCCTCCCTGCTCCGCCCCCCGGCGCCGGACAACCGCACCCAGGCGCCCTCCGTGCAGGCCCGCCCGGCCCGGGGCCCCCTGCGCCCCACGCGCTCCCTGCCCTCCGCCCGCCGCCCCCGCACCTTCTACCTCGGGGAGCAGGGCGAGGGCTAGCCACGCCCCTCTGCGGGAGCCACGCCCACCCGGGGCTACCCACGCCGCTCACGAGGGCCACGCCCACCTGGGGTTAGCCACGCCCCTTGGTCACAGCCGTGCCCACCTAGGGCTCGCCTTGCCCCCCCCGATATGCGACCTTGGCAATGGCCACCCCCATAAGTGGCTACTGGATAGCTCCTCCCACCTGAGCAGCACTAGCCCCACCCCCTTTCAGAGAACCCCTCCTCCCCCAGGAGCCTAGCCCCGCCCCCTCAGGCACTGCCCCTTCCCCCATGGGTGAGGGCTAGCCCTACCCCCTTAGTGACCACCCCTCCCACATGAGACAGCACTTCCCTCCCCCCCCCGCTCCCCGAGGGAGACCCGCCTCTGGCCTAGATGGTCTGGGGGACAGCGCTTGGACCCCTCCTTCCTTGGGGCGACCCACCCCTTGTGCTCCCCATTCCCATGGGGGGGGTGATCCTGCCCCCCCTGCCCCCGTACTGCACTATCGTCCCCTGTGGATATTTATAGACTGAGGGGGCTGTGATGAGGGATTGGGGGGGCTCCCCTGCCTTTGGGGTGCCTCCCTCACACAGGGCCCCCTCTTTTCTGGATCCCCCCAGCAGGATCCTGCCCCGGGGGCTTTTTTACATCTATGAATAAAGGCGAGAGGTGACTGTGAACCGCCTGGCTCCTGTCCTGGGGGGGTGAACCCCAAACCCAGCGGGCCCCCAGTCTGGGCAGGGGGGGCGGAGTGGCCCCCCATGGGGGCTCGGGCCCGGGGGCCGTGCAGGGGCAGGGTGCTCCCGGGCGTGTCGGGCTGGGGGAGGAAGGAGGCGGGTCCCTCCCCGCCCTGCATTGTGGGCTCAGGAAGCTCCGGACAATGGCCGGGCGGGGGCCGGGCTCGGGGCCGGGGGCTCCGGGGGCTCCGGGCGCCGGGCTCAGGGATGGGGCCGCTGCTGCTGCTGCTGCTGCCGCTGGCCCGAGGTACGGGGGGGGGGGGGAGAGCCCCCTGGCTGGGTGGGCACCTGCTGCCTGCGGGTGGGCCCGGCTGGCACCCGGGGGGTGTGCATGTACGTGTGTGTACGTGTGTGTACGTACCTGGGGTACCCGGCTGGCACCTTGTGTGTGTGTGTTTGTGGGTATGTGTGTTCCTGGCTGGCATCACTGTGTGTGTGTGTTTGTGGGTATGTGTGTTCCTGGCTGGCATCACTGTGTGTGTGTGTGTGTGTGTGTGTGTGTACCTGGTGTACCTGGCTGGCACCCGGGGTGTGTGCGTGTGTGTACGTACCTGGGGTACCCGGCTGGCACCCGGTGTGTGTGTGTTTGTGTGTATGTGTGTTCCTGGCTGGCATCATTGTGTGTGTGTGTGTGTGTGTGTGTGTGTGTGTGTACCTGGTGTACCTGGCTGGCACCCGGTGTGTGTGTGTGTGTGTGTGTGTTCCTGGCTGGCCCTGTGTGTGTGTGTGTGTGCGCGTGTGTGTGTACGTACCTGGGGTACCCGGCTGGCATGGTGTGTGTGTACCTGGCTGGCATCGCCTGTGTATGTGTTCCCAGCTGGCACTGTGTGCGTGTGTGTGTGTGTACCTGGTGTACCTGGCTGGCATGGTGTGTGTGTGGGTGTGTATTCCTGGCTGGCACTGTGTGTGTGTGTGTGTGTGTGGGTACCCGGCTGGCACCCTGTGTGTGTGTGTGGGGGTACCCGGCTGGCACCACGTGTGTGTAGTGGGGGTGTCGGTTCTCCCCCCCCCGACTGATTCTCACGCTCAGCGCCGCCCCCCCCGGAACCCCTCCCCGAGGGCCGGATGCCGCCGGGACAGAGTCACAGAGTCCGGAACAACAGGAAAACAACAGGAACTGGGGGGGCGGGATGCGGGCGGGGGAGTGGGGGTGTTGGGTGGGGAGGGGGGAGATTAGGCCCAGGCTGATGCCGGATTGGATCAATAAAGGCTCCGGGGGGGGGGGGGGGGAGGATAATTGGTGCCCGCTCGTGAGCGGGGGGTGGAATCGGTGCCCAGTGGCGGCAGGGCGCGGTGTGCCCATGTGCCCGCCTGCAATTATTGCCAATTACTGAATGCAAATGAAAGAATTGATGGGTGGGAATTTGATTGCACGGGCGGGGAGGGGGGCGAGGGAATTAATAGCGATGAAGGAACTGAGGTTAATTAATGGGCAGAGGGAGCCGGTGCCAAGCTGGGCGAGGGAGGGGGGAACTGACGCCAGGTAATGGGTGCTGGGGGCAGCAAGAGGATTAAAGGCAATGGGGGGGTAATTAGTGCTGTTTAATTAAGGGGGGCTGGAGTGCCCAGGGTGTCAGGAGTCCTGGGTTCTCTCCTGGCTCTGGGAGGGGAGTGGGGGCTGGTGGGTTAGAGCCGGGGGGAGGTGCTGGGAGCCAGGACTCCTGGGTTCCATCCCCAGCTCTGCCACTGCCCTGCTGGGTGACCTTGGTAAAGTCCCTTTCCCCACCCTGTACCTCAATTTCCCCATCCAGGCAATGGGGATTAAGATGCCGCCGACCTTTGTAAAGCACCGGGGATCTCTGTCCATACAGCTCCGAGCACTTTATAACGGAAGTGGGGCTCATTCTACTCAGTCTCCAGATGGGGAAACTGAGGCACAGAGGAGTGGCTAGGCCAGTGGCTGAGTCCCGGGAGCCAGCCCTCCTTGTGTTATTAAAGTGCGGTTCTAATGCTGGGTCATGGTACCTGTGGGGGCCCCCCCCACCACCACCGTCGGATGGTGAGAGCTGCCACCTCGAGGGACCAAATCCCGGGACATCCAGGCTGATCCTGAGCCCCTGGAGCCAGGCTGATGGCCACGCGCTGAGCACCCGGGCGCCTTTCCCAGCTGCCCAGACGAGGGGCAATCCTGGGAACACCTGGGGCGCTTCTCCTGAGCATGGGGTGGGTTTTGAGGAGGTCCCAGGGAGGCAATGGACGCTGGCAACATGGGCTGGAGGCAAAGGACCGTGTCCGGCAGCTAAACTCTGGCCTTGTCCTCACGTGGCCTCCCAGTTTTGCTCTCCTGGGACAGTTGCACATGTGGGACCCTTGTCCCAGGATAAAGGGGCCTTTTGCCAGTGTGGGGGGAGGCCCAGCGGTGGCCAAATCCTTGGTTGGTTTCCAGGAGAAGAAATGTCACCAAGTCCTGTTTCCCAGGTGAGTTCCTGGCTGCGAAATCCCCCGCGCCTGCTCGCAGCCAGCCCTGTGCCCAAGGAGCTGGCGTTGGTTTGGGGGCTGTGTGTGTCTGTGGGGGGGGGGCAGCAGGGGGGCGTTCTCAGGCCTGGGCCGTACAGCAGGTCAGACTCGATGCACTAATGGGCCCGTGGGGCTGTGACCGCTCACGCTCCCCCGGCTTTGGGCTGCAGCTGGGGAACAGAAAAGCAGATTCCTCGAAACGCAAACGCTGGGGATGGGATGGGGGTTGGGGGCAGGGCCGTGGCGGCCAGGAAAGGCCTGGCAGGCCGTTTCCAGCTGCTCCTTTCGCTCGGGGAAAACCGTGTCGTGTCCCTGTGCTCACGGGGCGTCACTTCGCTTTGGTTTACACGGTCTAGAGACCACCACTGCTAGCAGCCGTGTAAACAAGCCAGCGTCACGCTACGCTGGACTGACAGCTCTCAGGTGTCAGGGGAGCAGCCCTGTGAGTCTGTATCCGCAAAAAGAACAGGAGGACTCGTGGCACCTTAGAGACGAACCCATTTATCTGAGCATCCGCTTTCGTGGGCTACAGCTCCCTGCATCGGCTGCATCCTATGTGTATGTATTTGTATTTTAAAATATTGAATAGACTATTATACTTACTGTCTGTTCGAACAAATATTAAATGGAATAACTGTTCCACAAGTAAAATATATCGAAATAGTAAATAGAATAGCTCAGTGGTTTGAGCATTGGCCTGCTAAACCCAGGGTTGCGAGTTCAATCCTTGAGGGGGCCATTTAGGGATCTGGGGCAAAGATTGGGGCCTGGTCCTGCTTTGAGCAGGGGGTGGGAGGAGATGACCTCCTGGGGTCCCTTCCCACCCTGATAGTCTGTGATTCCATAATATTAAAATTCTATATTTGACATTCCATGCGATGTAGTCGTACCAATTTGAATATTCGTGTCGTCTGATATAGTTTCCTCCATACGACTCTGGTACCATATCCACGCTGGTAGCTCGATAATGCCGTATCGCTGTATCTATTCGGGTGAGGATTGTGTCTGATACCCTAAAATACTGACCCGACTATTCGCTGTACACCATAGCCCAATACAGTGTGTGTACAATTACGGTTCAAACAAGGTTCATATTACAATATTAAATCGATCTCACGGCGTCTTAACACAGGAATCTCTCGATACTATTTCGGCAGAGAGGCCACGGCTGTATAAACCCCAGGGCTGTTTCCATGTGGCCGTGTCCTGGGTACAACTACCTTGCAACCGTCCGGTAAACGCCGCGAGTTCTGCGCTCGGCCCGGTGGTGTGCGAGATACGAAATACGCACCCAGCCGGACGCTGTCCTGGGCTACGTCACACCCAATATTCCACCATTTCATCCCATCTACAACTGGAAACACAATTCACAGAAATGCTTGACCCCCCCTCCGGGCAGCTGCCCCCCTGCCTGGCAGGACTCCTGGGTTCTCTGTGCCGGCTGGTTCCGTCCCCACTGGGCTCCGGTCTGGGATTGTGCTGGAGAGGAGATTCCCCCGTCTTGGGGGGCAGGAGCTAAAGGGGAATAGGCTCCTTTATCCCGGGATGGGGGTGTCTGTACTGGGGGATTATCCTGCGATAAGGACCCCGGGCAAGGTACAGCCGGGGCTCTGGGGTAGGGGTGGAGGGCCGGGGAGATGGGGTCTCTGTGTCTGTGGGTGATCTGACCCCCCTGTCTGTCTGTCCACCCCCCACCCAGGTCTGACCTGCGCCCGGGATCCCTGCACGAATGGGGGCACTTGCATGGCACACCCCGATGGGAGCCACTCCTGCTTGTGAGTTCAGGGGACCCCAGAGGGAGGGAGCTGATTGGTGGGTTTTGGGGAGAGGTAAAAATGGGGGGCCTAGCATCTTCCCTCATCACCGGACTCCTGGGTTTTGTCTCCCTAGGTGCCCCCCCAGTTTTGTGGGGGAGTCATGCCAGTTCCAGGACCCATGCCGCCCCGGGCGCTGCTGGAATGGGGGCACCTGCTTCCCCCGGCTCTTCCACCCCTCGGCGCCCCCCACCTACACCTGCTCCTGCCCCCCAGGGTTCACCGGGGACGAGTGCCAGGGGGCCGTGGGCGACCCCTGCTTCCCCTCGCCCTGCCAGAAACGTGGCACCTGCCAGCGCCTGCCCAGCGCCCAGTACCGGTGCTTGTGCATGGAAGGATGGACAGGTAGGTGCCCGGATGCCTGGGTTCTTCCCCCGGCTCTGGGAGGGGAGTGGGGGCTGGTGGGTTAGAGCAGAGGGGCCTGGAGCCAGGACTCCTGGGTTCTACCCCCATCTCGGGGAGGGGGGTGGGGGCTGGTGGGTTGGAGCAGGGCGGACTGCAAGCCAGGACTCCTGGGTTCTCTCCCCGGCTCTGGGAGGGGAGTGGGGGTGGTGGGTTGGAGCAGGGGGGCTGGGAGCCAGGACTCCTGGGTTCTCTCCCCAGCTCGAGGAGGGGAGTGGGGGTGGTGGCTTAGAGCAGGGGGGCCGGGAGCCTGGATGCCTGGGTTCTCTCCCCAGCTCTGGGAGGGGAGTGGGGGTGGTGGGTTGGAGCAGGGGGGCCGGGAGCCAGGACTCCTGGGTTCTCTCCCCAGCTCGAGGAGCGGAGTGGGTGTGGTGGGTTAGAGCAGGGGGGCCGGGAGCCAGGACTCCTGGGTTCTCTCCCCAGCTCGAGGAGGGGAGCGGGGGTGGTGGGTTGGAGCAGGGGGGCTGGGAGCCAGGACTCCTGGGTTCTAGCCCCAGCTCTGGGGGGGGAGTGGGGGTGGTGGGTTGGAGCAGGGGGGCTGGGAGCCAGGACTCCTGGGTTCTCTCCCCAGCTCTGGGAGGGGAGTGGGGGTGGTGGGTTGGAGCAGGGGGGCCGGGAGCCCGGACTCCTGGGTTCTAGCCCCAGCTCTGGGAGGGGAGTGGGGGTGGTGGGTTGGAGCAGGGGGGCCGGGAGCCAGGACTCCTGGGTTCTCTCCCCAGCTCGAGGAGCGGAGTGGGTGTGGTGGGTTAGAGCAGGGGGGCCGGGAGCCAGGACTCCTGGGTTCTCTCCCCAGTTCGAGGAGGGGAGCGGGGGTGGTGGGTTGGAGCAGGGGGGCCGGGAGCCCGGACTCCTGGGTTCTCTCCCCAGCTCTGGGAGGGGAGTGGGGGTGGTGGGTTGGAGCAGGGGGGCTGGGAGCCAGGACTCCTGGGTTCTCTCCCCAGCTCTGGGAGGGGAGTGGGGGTGGTGGCTTAGAGCAGGGGGGCCGGGAGCCCAGACTCCTGGGTTCTAGCCCCAGCTCTGGGAGGGGAGTGGGGGTGGTGGGTTGGAGCAGGGGGGCCGGGAGCCAGGACGCCTGGGTTCTCTCCCCAGCTCTGGGAGGGGAGTGGGGGTGGTGGGTTGGAGCAGGGGGGCTGGGAGCCCGGACGCCTGGGTTCTCCCCCGGCTCTGACGCGGGGTCCCGTCCAGGTGAGAACTGCCAGCTGATGGATTTCTGCCCCACCAACCCCTGCGCCAACGGGGGCAGCTGCCTGCTCACCTACCCGCACATCGTGTGCCGGTGCCGGCCCGGCTTCGACGGCCACACCTGCCAGCACGACGTCAACGAGTGCTACCGGGACCCCGGGCCCTGCGCCCACGGGGCCACCTGCCTCAACAGCCTGGGCTCCTTCCGCTGCCTCTGCCCCCCCGGCCTCTCCGGCCCCCGCTGCCAGCACCGAGCCGGGCCCTGCCCCGCCGGGCTGTGCCTGCACGGCGGGGCCTGCCGCCCCCTGCCCGGCGGCTACCACGCCTGCCTGTGCCCGCCAGGTGGGGGCTGCGCCGCGGGGGGTCTGGGCCGGGGGAGGGGGTGGTGGGGCGGGGGTAGGGGGCTGGGCTGGGGTTGGGGGCCGGGCAGGGGGCAGTGGGGCTGGGCAGGGGGCGGTGGGGCGGGGGCTGGGCTGCGGTTGGGGGCCAGGGTGGGGGTAGGGGGCGGGGCTGGGCTGGCGTTGGGGGTCAGGCAGGGGGCAGTGGGGTGGGGGCAGGGGTCGGGGGCTGGGGCAGGGGGCGGTGGGGCGGGGGCTGGGGTAGGGGGCTGGGTAGGGGGCGGGGCTGGGCTGGGGTTGGGGGTCAGGGCAGGGGGTGGTGGGGCGGGGGCTGAGCCGGGGTAGGGGGCTGGGCAGGGGGAGGTGGGTCGGGGGCCGCCAGTCAAGATGGCCGCCAGGCCCAGGCCCCCCCCGCCCCCCACTGGCCCGTCCCGGTTTGGCCCCCTGTTTCCGGCTGTTATGGCCGTGGGGCCGGTACGGGAGGGGGCTCATTGGAACCAGACCCTTTCCTGGGGGCACTGGGAATGGGGGGGACTCGGAGGGGGGTCAGCAGGCTCCCCCGGAGGCCAGTCTCCAAGGTGGCCGACCTCCCCAGCCCCTCCACCCTGGGTCCCAACATGGCCGCCCGCTGCGGGGGAGCGACTGCGGCTGAATTACCCCCCCCGGGGGCGTCTTTCTGTCCCCCCCAGGGTACACGGGGCCGCGGTGCGAGGTGAACCCCGACGACTGCATGGGGCATCACTGCCGGAACGGGGGGGCCTGCCAGGACGGGTTGGGGACGTACTCCTGCCTCTGCCCCCCGGGCTGGACGGGTGAGTAGGGCCCCCCACAGCCCTTACTGGGGACAGGACCCAGGCGTCCTGGCTCCCAGCCCCCTCCCCCCCCCCGCTCTAACCACCAGACCCCACTCCTCCCCCAGAGCCAGGGAGAGAACCCAGGCGTCCTGGCTCCCAGCCGCGCCACCCCCCTCTAACCACCAGACCCCACTCCTCCCCCAGAGCCAGGGAGAGAACCCAGGCGTCCTGGCTCCCAGCCGCGCCACCCCCCTCTAACCACCAGGCCCCACTCCTCTTGCAGAGCCAGGGAGAGAACCCAGGCGTCCTGGCTCCCAGCCCCCTTCTGCCCCCCCCAGCTCTAAGCACCAGGCCCCACTCCTCCGCCAGAGCCAGGGAGAGAACCCAGGCGTCCTGGCTCCCCCCCGCCCCCGCTCTAACCCCTAGGCCCTCCTCCCCTGGTGGGGCTGGGAGGGAACCCCGGCGTCCTGACGCCCTGCCCCACAGGCTGGGACTGCTCGGGGGACGAGGACGAGTGCCTGGCGCGGGCCCCCCCCTGCCACCACGGCGGCACCTGCCACAACCTGCCGGGGGGTTTCCGCTGCGTCTGCGTCAACGGCTGGTCGGGCGCCAGCTGCAGCCACAACGTGGACGACTGCGTCTCGGCCACCTGCCACGCCGGGGCCACCTGCCTGGACCGCGTGGGCACCTTCCTCTGCCAGTGCCCCCCGGGGCGCACAGGTGGGGCCCGGCCTGGGGGTGGGGACGGGGACGGGGCCTGGCCCCTGTGGGGGGCGCCGGCTCCCCCCGGCCCCAGGGTGGGGACTGGCTGGCTCAGGGGGGCGGGGAATGGGGCAGGGGCCTGGCCCCTGTGGGGGGCGCCGGCTCCCCCCGGCCCCAGGGCGGGGACTGGCTGGGGCAGGGGGGTGGGGAACGGGGCCGGGGCCTGGGACTGGCTGGGGCAGGGGGGCAGGGAATGGGGCAGGGGCCTGGCCCCTGTGGGGGGCGCCGGCTCCCATCTGGCCCCAGGGCGGGGACTGGCTGGCTCAGCGGGGCGGGGGACGGGGACGGGGCCTGGCCCCTGTGGGGGCGCCGGCCCCGATCTGGGTGCGGCTGGCTCTGGGTGGGAGCGTCTCTCACCCCGCCCCCTGCCCCCAGGGCTCCTGTGCCACCTGAGGGACGCCTGCCTGAGCAGCCCCTGCCACGCGGAGGCCTCGTGCGACACCAACCCCCTGACGGGCTCGGCCGTCTGCGTGTGCCAGCCGGGCTACACCGGGCCCACCTGCCGGCAGGACCTGGACGAGTGCCAGAGGGGTGCGTGGGGGCCGGGGCCCGGGGGGGCTGTTGCGCTGCGGGGGGGCCGCCGGGTCTCGCTGAGCGCGTGGGCCGGGCACGTGCCTTGTCTCCCCGTGGCTGCGCGTGCTTTGCACGCTTACGCACCATCGTGTGTGTCTGTGCGTGTGACGGGGTCACCGGGCCGTGCTCGGGAACTGCCCCTCACTCCTGACCCGCAGCCCCCCGGCTCTGCCGCTGCCCCGTGTCACGGGGTCCCCCACGGAGCCGGGCAGGACTCTGGGGGAGTCCCCTCTCTGGGGGCAGCCTGTCCCCAGGGCACACAGCTCAGCCGGCTTCCCCCTTCCCGGGTCCGACCCCGGAGCCTCCAGCCTCCTCTGCCCCTCCGGGCGCTTCCCCCAGCGAGTCCGCCCGGGCGGGGTCCTGGGGGCCAGAGGGTCCTGCCCCCCAACTTCGCAGTCAGACGGGACTCTCAGCCAGCCAGGAAAACAGAAGGTTTATTAGACGACAGGAACATGGTCTAACACAGAGCTTGTAGGGCAGAGAACAGGACCCCTCAGCTGGGTCCATTTTGGGGGGCAGCGAGCCAGACAACCACGTGTGCCCTTCACTCCATGTCCCAGCCAGACCCCAAAACTGAAACTCTCTCCAGCCCCCCAACCCCCTCCTCTGGGCTTTGTCCCTTTCCCGGGCCAGGAGGGCACCTGATTCCTTTGTTCTCCAACCCTTTAGCTGTCACCTTGCAGGGGGGAAGGGCCCAGGCCATCAGGTGCCAGGAAACAGGGTGTCGGCCATTCTCTGTGTCCAGACCCCTGCACACACCTGCCCTCTAGGGCTCTGCAATGATCATACACCCTTACCCCACCCCCTAGATACTTAAGAACTGCCTAGGGGAAACTGAGGCACCCCCACACTATTCAGAGGAAACATTCAGAACAGTCCCACTTTGTCACAGGCTGGACGTGCATGTTTGTGTTGTTTGTGTGTCTCCATGTGCATCACATGACGGTGTGTGTGCATTGCGTGTCTGGGCGTATCCTCCATGTGTGTCTGTGTGTGTTGTCTACCCATGTTCCTCGCGTGTCGGTGCGTGGCCCCCCCGAGTCCGGGCCTGTTCCTCACGTGTCGGTGCGTGGCCCCCCTGACTCCGGGCGTGTTCCTCGCGTGTCGGTGTGTGGCCCCCCCGAGTCCGGGCGTGTTCCTCGCGTGTCAGTGCGTGGCCCCCGAGTCCGGGCGTTTTCCTCGCGTGTCGGTGCATGGCCCCCCCGAGTCCGGGCGTTTTCCTCGCGTGTCGGTGCATGGCCCCCCCGAGTCCGGGCGTTTTCCTCGCGTGTCGGTGCATGGCCCCCCCGAGTCCGGGCGTTTTCCTCGCGTGTCGGTGCGTGCCCCCCCCCGAGTCCAGGCGTGTTCCTCGCGTGTCGGTGCATGGCCCCCCCGAGTCCGGGCGTTTTCCTCGCGTGTCGGTGCGTGGCCCCCCCCGAGTCCAGGCGTGTTCCTCGCGTGTCGGTGCGTGGCCCCCCCGAGTCCGGGCGTGTTCCTCACGTGTCGGTGTGTGGCCCCCCCAAGTCCAGGCGTGTTCCTTGTGTGTTGGTGCGTGGCCCCCCCGACTCCGGGCGTGTTCCTCGCGTGTCGGTGCGTGGCCCCCCCGAGTCCGGGCGTGTTCCTCACGTGTCGGTGTGTGGCCCCCCCAAGTCCAGGCGTGTTCCTTGTGTGTTGGTGCGTGGCCCCCCCGACTCCGGGCGTGTTCCTCGCGTGTCGGTGCGTGGCCCCCCCGACTCCGGGCGTGTTCCTCGCCTGGCGTCGCCGTGTCGGCCCCCCGAGTCCAGCCCCCTGACCTGCCCCCCCCGCAGGGGCGGAGCCGTGCGAGCACGGGGGGCGCTGTGAGAACGCCGTGGGCTCCTTCCGGTGCCGCTGCCCGGCCGGCTACACGGGCTCCCGGTGCGAAGCCGACCTGAACGAGTGCCTGAGCCAGCCCTGCCAGCGGGGGGCGCCCTGCCTGGACCTGCTGGGCCACTTCCAGTGCCTCTGCCCCCCCGGCTTCGAGGGGCCCACGTGCGAGCGAGAGGTGGACGCCTGCGCCAGTCACCCCTGTGGGAACGGGGGGCGCTGCCAGGCCGGGGCGGGGGCCTTCCGCTGCCACTGCCCCCCCGGTGAGACGCCCCCCAGGGGCCAGCGGGGACTGGGCTTGGACCGGGATCCGGGGGGAGGCTGGGGGCTGTCACTGGGGGGGCTGGGCATAGACCGGGGATTTGGGGGGCTGGGGGTTGTCTCGGGGGGCTGGGCATGGATTTGGAATTGGGGGGCTGGGGGCTGTTTCAGGGGCGCTGGGCATAGACTGGGGATTTGGGGGGCTGGGGGCTGTCTCGGGGGGCTGGGCATAGACTGGGGATTTGGGGGGCTGGGGGTTGTCTCGGGGGGCTGGGCATGGATTTGGAATTGGGGGGCTGGGGGCTGTCTCAGGGGCGCTGGGCATAGACTGGGGATTTGGGGGGCTGGGGGCTGTCTCAGGGGGGCTGGGCATGAGCCAGGAATTGGGGGGCTGGCCATGGACTGGGATTTGGGGGATCTGTCTCTGTTGGGGGACATTAGAAGTGGGGCAGGGGACACTGGCATGGGGGGCAGATTTGGGTGACTCCCCTGGGGGACATGGGAGAGGGGCTGGGGGGCTGGAGGGAATGGGTAGGAGCCTCCCTGACCCCACAGTTGCCCCAGGGTTCGAGGGGCCGCGCTGCCTGGAGGAGGTGGGAGCCTGCGCCAGCGACCCCTGCCCGGGGGGCACCTGCCTGGAGGTCGCGGGCGGCTTCTCCTGCCTCTGCCCCCCGGGCTTCACGGGCCCCGACTGCGCCCCCTGGAGCGACGCCTGCAGCCAGCGGCCCTGCACCCAGGGCACCTGCCACAGCCACCCGCAGGGGTAAGGGGGGGCCGGGGGGCGGGGGGCAGGGGGAGGGGCCGGAGCCTCAGACTGACCCTGCCCCCCTGCCCCACGCAGGTCTCTGTGCGTCTGCGCCCCCGGCTGGACGGGCCGGGACTGCTCGGCCGAGATCGACCCCTGCGATTCGGGGCCCTGCCCCCCGGGGGCGACCTGCCAGCCCCAGCCCCCCGGCTACAACTGTACCTGCCCCCAGGGGTTCACAGGTAACGGTGCCCCCCCTCCTGACCCGCACCCCCCGCAGCCCTGCCGGTGCCCCCCCGACACGCAGCCCCCCCCTCAGCCCCGCCGGTGCCCCCCCTCCTGACCCGCACCCCCGCAGCCCTGCCGGTGCCCCCCCGACACGCAGCCCCCCCCCGCAGCCCCCCCTGACCCGCACCCCCCCCAAGCTCTGCCGGTGCCCCCCACCCGCAGTCCCGCCAGTGCCCCCCCAAAACGCAGCCCCCCCTCCCGACCCGCAGCCCTGCCGGTGTCCCCCCTCCCGACCCGCAGCCCCTGCTAACCCAGCCCTGGGCCCCCCCACTGTCTCTGCCCCCCAGGTGTGATGTGCGAGGAGGAGCTGGACAGGTGCCGGGGGGGGGCCGTGTCAGAACGGGGGCACCTGCCAGAACAGCCCCTCTGGATACCTCTGCCTCTGCCCCCCGGGGTTCAGCGGGGAGCGTTGTGAGAGCGACCTGGACCAGTGCGCCCCCAGTGAGTGTGGGGGGGGGCTCGGTGATACTGGGGGGGCAAGGGAGGGGGGCGGTCTCAGGGCTGGGGGGTACTGGGGGGGTGGGGCCAAGGGGGTGGGGGGTCTCAGGGGTGGGGGTCAGGGAGGCTTGTACTGGGAGGGGGTGGGGGGTCTCAGGGCTGGGAGACTGGGCCGGGGGCATGGGGCCGAGGGCACCATGTGGGGCTGTTGGCACTGACCCCATCTCTCCCCCAGATCCCTGCAGGAACGGCGGGTCCTGCCTGGATGGGGCCGGAGCCTTCACCTGCCTCTGCCCCCCGGGGTTCAGTGGGGAGCGCTGCCAGGTGAGGGGCACGGGGCGGGGCACAGACTGGGGGGAGGAGGCAGGGGAGGGGGGGTACAGTGTCTCCCCTCTGCGGGGCTGGGGGTTCTCCCTGACGGTCTCTCTCTCTCCCCCAGACGCCGCTGCCCCCCCGCTGCCCCCCATGCCAGAACGGGGGGCGCTGCCAGCTGGGCGGCCTTTCCCCACCCCGCTGTCGCTGCCCCCCAGCCTGGGGGGGGTCCCCTATGCCAGGAGCCACAGAGCCCCTGCCAGGCGGCCGCCCAGAGACGAGGTGCCTACGGGGTGGGTGGGGAGGGAGACGGGGGGAGGAGTGGGGGGGCAGGAGGTCTGGGGGTTCAAGGAGAAGAAATGGGGGGAGTGGGGGAGGGGGACTAGGGGACGCCAGGGGGAGTGGGGTAGCAGGAACATGGGGAGGGGTGGGGACAGTGGGGGGGAAAGGGGAGCTCCTGCGGGGATGTGGGGGGCAGCTCCATCCGGGGGCTCATTGCCCTGCTCTGCTCCCAGGGGTGCGGCTGGAGGATCTGTGTGGGAATGGGGGGCGCTGCGTGGACGGGGGGGGGACCCCACGCTGCGCCTGTCCCCCAGGCTGGGGGGGCCCATCCTGCCGCGAGGAGGCTGATCGGTGCCAACCGGACCCCTGTGAACATGGGGCCACCTGCCTGGCCCGGCCCGGGGGCTACGTCTGCCAGGTGAGCTCCCCCGGACACCGGGGTCCCTGCCCGGATGCTGGGTCCCTCGCCCTGCGCTGGGAGGCGGGGGACCCTGCCTGGGCTGACCCCCGGCCTCTCCCCCCACTGCAGTGCTTGCCTGGGCAGCGCGGGGTGAACTGCTCCGAGCCGGTGCCGGGGGGCCCCTGCCAGCCCCAGCCCTGCCAGAACGGGGGCACCTGCAGCCAGCGCCCCGCCGGCCCCCACTGCGCCTGCCCCCCTGGCACTCACGGTAAGGGGGCGAGGGCAGGGTGGGGGTGGGGTTGTTGGGGGTGGCGGGGCACTGAGAGGGCCTGTTCTAACCCTCCCGTGCCCCCCTGCCAGGGTCCAGGTGTGAGTCAGTGATTGACAGCTGCCCATGTGCCCATGGGGGGACCTGCGCTGAGATGGGCAGCACCCCCTCCAACTTCACCTGTCGCTGCCCTCCGGTGAGCCCCCCCGGACGCCTGGGTCCTTTCCCCACTCTCCCTTACCCGGACGCCTGGGTCCCTTTCCCCGCTCTCCCTCCCCTGCCGGACGCCTGGGTCCCTTTCCTCATTATCCATCTGACCCCCACCTCCTTTCCGCGCCCCCCCAGGGTTACAGCGGTGCCACCTGTGACCTCCAGCTGCCCCCCTGCGGATCCCACTACTGCCACCACGAAGGGGTGTGTGTCCAGCACCCGGCTGGTCCCCGCTGCCTCTGCCCAGGGGGCTACGGGGGCCCTGACTGCCTCCAGCCCCGCCCCCCGTCTCCCTGCCCCCCCGGCGGCTCGGCCTGCCCCCCGCCTGGGGCGGGGAAGCCCTGCAGGGAGCTGGCGGGGGACGGCGTCTGCCACCCGGCCTGCAGCTCCCCCTCCAGCGCCTGGGACGGGGGCGACTGCTCGCTGGGGGTGCTGGACCCCTGGGCAGGGTGCCCGGCGCCGGAGCTGTGCCAGCCGGGCTTCCGCGACGGGCGCTGCCACCCCCCGTGCGACAGCGAGGCCTGTCTCTTCGACGGGTACGACTGCCGGCCCCCGGCCACCTGCAGGTGAGGGGGGCGTCCGGGGGGCAGCGGGCCAGGGCAGGACCTGCTGGCTCGGGGGCGGGGAATGGGGCAGGGGCCTGGCCCCCACAGGGACACCGGCTCTGAGCTAGGACTCGCTGGTGGGGTGGGCGGTTGGGGGTCTGGGATGGGGGGGTCTCATTGGGGGGATGAGAGTGGATCTGGGGGAGCTGCAGGGTGGGGGGAACATTGGGGGATCTGTGTGGGGGATCTGGGGGGCTATGAGGGTGATTGGAGGTTCAGGGGGTGTCTCCAGGTGTGACTGGGGGGCTGTGGGGGCAGATCCTGGGGGGGCTCTTTGGAGGGTGGATTAGGGGGGAATCTGGGAGGATCCGGGGGGGCTCTCCAGGGTACCCCCCAACCCGTGTCTCTGCCCCCAGCCCGGCCTACGCCCGCTACTGCCACGACCACTTTGCCGACGGACACTGCGACCGGGGCTGCCTGTCCCCCCAGTGCGGCTGGGACGGGGGGGACTGCGCCCCGGGGGGGGAGGGTGCGACCCTGGGGCTGGCGGCCGCCCTGCCCCCCGCAGCCCTGCCCGGCCTGCTCTACGCCCTGGCGCTGGCCCTGCGTGTGGGGCTGAGCCCCCGGCGCGACCCCCAGGGCCGGCCCAGGCTGTACCCCTACACGGGGCGTGAGGGGCCAGGCGGGGGGAACAGCTCCGGCTGGCGGCCCCCCCTGGGGCCCCCCCGCCCTGCTCCGGACCCCGCACCCACCGCAGCCAGCCAGGAGGGGGAGACAGACACCATCGGGTGAGTGAGACCCCCGAACCCCCAAATCCCCCCACCCCCTGAACCCCCAACCAACCCCGGGGACCCACCGACCCCACCAGGGGAGAGGGACACCGTCAGGTGAGACCCCCCCCAACCACCCCACTTCCGATCCCCCAATCAACATCCTGCCCCAACACAGACCCCACCCCCAGGGGAGACGGACCCCACTGGGGCGGGAACTCTGCCCCCCCAAACCTCCCTTTCCAGCTGCCCCCCAGGAACCCCCCCACGGACCCAGCCTGACCCCGTGCCGCCCCCCCAGGTCCGTCGTGTTCCTGGTGCTGGATGGGTCCCGCTGCGCCGGGCGCTGCCTGACAACCCCCGAGGGCGCCCGGCGGTTCCTGGGGGCCCTGGCCGCCTCCAACGCTCTGGGGGCGCTGACCCCCCACCCCCTGGCCGCCGTGTGGGTCGAAGAGGCAAGCAGTGGTAAGGGGGGGCTGGGGAGGGGTCAGGGCAGTGGGGGGCAGGTGATGTGGGGAGCACAGGCTGTGGGGGATCGGGGAGGGATACCGGCGGGGCGGGGGGCGGGCAATGAGGGAGGTGCAGGCCGGGGGGGGTCAGGGAGGGGTCTGGGCAGCAGGGCCAGGTTGGGAAGGGGTCCTAATAGCGGGGGTGGGGGGATCCATTATTGGGGGGCAGCCTGCCCCCCCATTTCACCCCCTGCCTCTCTGTTTCCCAGACCCCCAGGCCTCCGCCCCCCGGCTGCCCTGGCCCCTGCTCGGCAGCCTGCTCGCGGGGGGGCTGGCGCTGGCCCTGGGGGCCGTGGTCGGGGTCCAGCTGCGCCGTCGGGGGATGAGGAAACAGGGGGCGCTCTGGTTCCCCGCGGGGTTCGCCCGCCCCCGGGACCCCAACGCCCGGCGCCGCCGGGACCCCGTCGGGGAGGACGCCATCGGGCTGAAGTGAGTGACACCGTGACCCCCCCGCCCCACGGTGCCCCCGGGGGACGAGGCTGGGACGCTCACCCCACTTCTCCCCCCCAGGCCTCTGAAGCTGGAGCCCGAGTTCGAGGACGACGGGCAGCTGACCCCTCAGCAAATCAAGGTATCGGGGTGCCCCTGGCTGGGGACCCTGGGGAGCCAAGCGGGGACCCGTCCCTTCCCAGTGAGAAGTTGGGGGGCATTGCCCAGAGGGAGGGGCTGGGAGCCCCAAAGGCAGGGGCTGGCTGGGGAGGTGGTAACACTTGGGGGCCTCCTTTGGGGTCCGTTAATCCCCATCCCCCTCCTGCCAGGCCGACGCCCCCCCCCCGGACCAGGACTGCCGGCAATGGACACCCAAGCACCTTGGCGCTGGGGCTCCCATCCCACAATGCATCATGCCGACCCCGCCCCAGGACGAGGACCCCGAGGGGCGGGACCTCAACGCCAGGGGGCCAGGTGAGGGGCTGGGCGGGGTCCCCCCTCCCTGTATCCCCAAACATACACAGAGCCAGTACAGCCTGGGGAGTTAGATGACAGGGGGATGTCCTGCCCACAGGAAGTTCCACCCACAGGAGCCAGAGGAAAGGAGGAAGTTCCGCCCACTAGGCATGGGAATTCCTGCCCTGCCGGAAGTGGGTGAAAGGGGGAAGTCCCGCCCCCCATGGCAAGAAGTTGGGTGAGAGGGGGAAGTGCCGCCCACAGGAAGTGGGAAAACAGGAAACCCCGGCCCAGGGCAGGCAGGGAAAGGGGGAAGTCCCGCCCCCACCCTGATGTTTGTCTCTCCGCCCCCACGGCAGATGGGGTGACGCCGCTGATGGCAGCAGTGTGCGCGGGGGGCGCCGTGGGGGAGCTGCTGGCGCAGGGGGCGCGGCTGGACGCCCAGACGGACGCGACGGGGGAGACGGCCCTGCACCTGGCTGCCCGCTTTGCCCGGGCTGGCGCCGTCCGCAGCCTCCTGGACGCCGGCGCCGACCCCAACGTGCGGGACCGGGCGGGGCGCAGCCCCCTGCACAGTGCCATCGGGGCCGACGCCCTGGGGGCCTGCCAGGTACGGGGGAGGGCGGTGAGCGTGGGGGGAGGTGGGGACAGGAATTGGGGGATCTGGGGAGAGACAGGGACTTGGGGGACAGTGGGGGGTCCCTCTCTAGCCCTGCAGAGAGTTGGCTGTTGCCACTTTGTCCTCCACCCTCCCAGTTGGGCTGTTCACTCTGAGCCCTACTGATGGCTGGTGCAACCTGCTGCAGCATCCGGCCAAAACCCCCTAACCTCCCCCTCCCAGATGGCCCCGTCACGGCGTCCCCGGGCGATGCTCTGGACCTGCTCCCTACGAAGCCGGGCAGGACTCCGGGGGAGCCCCCTCTCTGGGAGCAGCCTGTCTGCAGGACACACAGCTCACCCGGCTTCCCCCTTCCTGGGTCTGACCCCGGAGCCTCCAGCCTCCTCTGCCCCTCTGTGCGCTTCCCACAGCGAGTCCGCCCAGGCGGGGTCCTGGGGGGGCCAGAGGGTCCTGCCCCCCAACTTCGCAGTCAGACGGGACTCTCAGCCAGCCGGGGAAACAGAAGGTTTATTAGACGACAGGAACATGGTCTAACACAGAGCTTGCAGGTGCAGAGAACAGGACCCCTCAGCCGGGTCCATTTTGGGGGGCCGGGAGCCAGACAACCCCGTCTGCCCTTCACTCCATGTCCCAGCCAGCCCCCAACTGAAACTCCCCCCAGCCCCTCCTCCTCTGGGCTTTGTCCCTTTCCTGGGCCAGGAGGGCACCGGATTCCTTTGTTCTCCAACCCTTCAGCTCTCACCTTGCAGGGGGGAAGGGCCCAGGGCATCAGTGGCCAGGAAACAGGGTGTCGCCCATTCTCTGTGTCCAGACCCCTGCACACACCTGCCCTCTAGGGCTCTGCAATGACAAGACCCCCTTACCCCACCCCACCACCTAGATACTGAAGAACTGCCTAGGGGAAACTGAGGCACCCCCACACTATTCAGAGGAAACATTAAGAACAGTCCCACTTCGTCACAGGCCCCCAGTCCCGAACCCGCAGCCCCCCCCTCCCCCCCCGGTACATCCCCCTGTTCCCAGGGCAGAAATCAAGTGTGAAATTCCGGGTGGGGGGCAGATCCCTGGGGGCCCTGGCTCGGGAGTGGGGGGCCCAGCTGGAAGCATCGGGGTGCAGGGCAACACAAGATGGCCACTCCACGGCTCGCCACACCACATGGGGCAAGGGGGCGGGGCGTGGGGCTGGAGGCCCCGCCCCTAATGTCCCACGCCCCATCCCTCCCCCAGATCCTTATTCGCTGCCGGCAGACGGACCTGGACGCCCGGATGAGCGACGGCGCCACCCCCCTGATCCTGGCCGCGCGCCTGGCGGTGGAGAGCGGGGCGGAGGAGCTGCTGCAGGGCGGGGCGGCCGTCAACGCCGCCGACAAGTGGGGTCAGCAGGGGGCGCCAGGGGGGCGGGTTGGGGGAGGGGACGGGGCCAGCCGGGTCGCCGGGGAGGGGATGGGGCCAGCCGGGGGGCGCCGGGGGGGCTGGGGCTGGCGGGGGGCGCCAGGGGGCTGCGCTGGGCGGGGGGAGACGGGCTGGCCGGGGGTCCTGGGTCCGCTGTCTCACCCCACCTCGCCCGGCAGGGAAGACCGCCCTGCACTGGGCTGCGGCTGTGAATAACGCCCGGGCTGCCCTCGCCCTGCTCCGGAGCGGCGCCAGCAAGGATGCCCAGGACAACCGGGTAATGGGGCCGGGACTGGGAGGGGTCCTCCATTAGCACAGCCCGGGGAGAACCCAGGAGTCCTGGCTCCCAGCCCCCTGCTCTAACCCACTAGCCCCCACTCCCCTCCCAGAGCCGGGGAGAGAACCCAGGCGTCCTGGCTCCCAGCTCCCTGCTCTAACCCACCAGCCCCCACTCCCCTCCCAGAGCCGGGGAGAGAACCCAGGAGTCCTGGCTCCCAGCCCCCCCAGCTCTAACCACCAGGCCCCACTCCCTTCCCAGAGCCGGGGAGAGAACCCAGGAGTCCTGGCTCCCAGCTCCCTGCTCTAACCCACCAGCCCCCGCTCCCCTCCCAGGCGTCCGGCGTCCTGACCCCCCCGTGCCCGCAGGCGCAGACCCCGCTGTTCCTGGCGGCCCGGGAGGGCAGCGCGGACGTGGCTCGGCTCCTGCTCCGGCACCGGGCCAGCCGGCAGCTCCCGGACGAGCTGGGCCACCTGCCCCGCGACGCCGCCCTGGCCCGCGCCCACCACGACCTGCTCTGCCTGCTGGACGACCCCCACCTGGGCCCCCCGCCTGGGCCCCGCCGCCCCCCCCGGCTCCGCCCCCTCCTGGAGCAGCCGGAGCCGCCCGCCCCCTGCCTGGTGCCCCGCCCCTCCCCGGCCCGCCGGCCCTGGGCTCCCGGCCAATCGGACGGCGCCATGGTGCAGTGACTCCGCCCCCGTGCGCTGCCGGGGAGGGGCTGCTGCTCGGATTGGACAGCGCAGGGGTGTGGCCGCGCCGGGCAGTGACATCACGGGGGGCGGAGCGAGCGCCGGAGGATGGTGTCAGAGACAGGACGTGAGGTCACACACTGGCGTGGTGACGCCCATGGGATGCTGACGTCGCAGTCACACGGAAGACAGTGATGTCACAACGTGCAGCCCGACGGACAGGAAGTGATGTCACCCGGGAGACTGGAAGCCATGGGGGCTCTGACATCATTGACAGGCTGTGACAGCGCCCAATGGAAAAGGACGACAGGCAGGAAGTGATGTCACACACCCAGGAACTGATGATGTCACACACATGGCCTTGTGATGTCATGGAGCAGAAAGAGGCGGGGCTTTGCAACCCCGCAGGGCACAGAGGGAGCGGTGGGGGGTGACCCCCCCGGCACCAACCCCTCTCTCTCCCCTGCCTCCGCCCCATATTTATACCCACACCCCCCCTCCCCCGCTGCTGGAGAATAAAGTCATCTGATGCCTCTGGCTCTGGCTGGGATAAAATGTCGGGAAGGGGGGTAGAGGGGGAAACTGAGGCACAGGGAGCCGCTGCCCAGTCCACACCCCACATTACACTCAGGAGTCCTGGCTCCCGCCCCCAGTCACACGCCGTCACCCCCTTTGCCCCTGCAGCTTTTTTACTTTTTCACATACATCAGGAATTAGGCTCAAAACACAGAGTCTCTGGCCCCCATCCCCCACCCGGGGTGGCTCTGTTGGGGGCAGGACCCCCAATCTTTGGTCTTTCCCCACTCCAGACCCACCGGGGGCGTCATGAGTTGTGTCTGGTCTCAGCCTGGATGCCCCAGCGCAGCGGGGTGCGGGGGTTCCCCATTCCTGCAGCGAGTTCAGCCTGGTCTCAGACCCTGGTCGTTGCTCTGGGTGGGGGGGACGTGGCTGGGGTCCCCCTTCCATGCACCGAGCCCTCTGTTCTCAGCTGAGCTCTTCAGGCCCCCCTCAATTCCTGCAGCAAGTTGGGGCCCATCTCAGCCAGCGGCATCAGTCAGGGCTTTCTGGGGGGGACCCCCATTTCTGCAGCGAGTTGTGTCCCTTCTCAGCTGTCAGCAGGGTGGGGTCGGAACGGGCCCCTGCCCCCAGTTTCAGCTGCTGTCTCCCCTATTCCTGCAGCAAGCTGGGCCTGGTCTCGGCCCCCCCTTCCCCTGCCCATCGGGGGGGGGCCTCAGCAGGGGTGGGGCAGCAGGGCAGTGGGGGGCTCCGAGCGCTGCTCCTCCATGCGTCCCCCCTGCACCCGCAGCAGCAGGTCGAAGAGCTCCTGGGCCCCCAGCGGGATGGGGGGGTCGCTGCGCTGCTCCTCCAGCCGCTGGCTCTGGGGGGGGACGGGGGGTTAGTGTCTGCAGCGGAGGGGGCTCAGAGGGCGTGGGGGGGCTAGGGTCTGCAGGGGGGGATGTGGGGGGCCTGTCAGGGGTCATGGGTGGGGGCTCTGGGGGGGCTATGTGGGGTCTGGGGGAGACAGGGCGGGTCTTGGGGGATCTCTGGAGTTCA
>NW_025111286.1:29462-67755 GCF_015237465.2 Chelonia mydas | reverse complement strand
CCTGGCCAGTGCAGATACAAGAACCTGCCCCAAAGCTTTGCTGGTGAGTCCACGGGGCAGGGAGAAACTTGTCCCTGCTGAGCTCTGTGCAGGCCCTGGGGAGCCGTGCCCTGGCACTGCCCTTCAGGCCAGGCTTCCACAGGTATGTAGGTGCCTAACTCCTGGGGTTCAGTGGGACTTTGGTGCCTAAATCCAGCCCCTAGTTTCCGGTGCCCCAGTTTCCCTCACATGATGAGGGTAGTGGCCCTGCAGTTGCGGGAGGGTTGTGAGGATAAAGGCACTGAAGCCCCTGAGGGGCCCAGGCACTGGAGGTATGGGAGCCACCTTACCCAGAGCTGGCAGGATGGGAGTGGTGCTGGGTTTGGGTGCGCCCTACAGCAGGGCTCAAAGAGCCACCTCTGCCTTCCTCCCCAGAGCCCACAAGCTGACTGTTGTCGCTGTGGGTTTTATCCAGTTCAATGCACCATCCTGGCATCACCGTGCAGCAGAACAACCTGCCCACTCCCTGGTGCACAGCTGAGCTAGGTGTGCTGCGGGGACCTGCCCTTTGCAGCCGGCGGGGCGTGGCCCAGTGCCAGCTGCAACTTGGGGCAGCTCTGCCTGTCTGTGCTGGGGCACCAGCGCCACTGGGCTCTGGGCTACTGAGGCCTGAAACTGCCAGCGCAGAAAGGCCTGTGTGCCCCTTTCCTATGACAGACACCCCAGGACCCTGCGTTAGCAGGGAGCCCCGGGGTCACGGCGAGAAGGGCAGAGCCACAGCCATGGGGAGAAGGAGCCGCGGCCTGTGGCCATGATAGCAGATTGTGGGGAACGGGGTCACTCTCCGCTGGGGCAGGGTCGCCCCTCTGCCCTTCCCTCTGGGAAGCTGTTTGGGTCAGGGGAGGCACAATCTGAATCTGGGCCTGGCACTTTGTTCAGCTTTGAGTGACACCTCGGCCCCAGGGGCACTGGGCTGGGGGGAGGCAGCCCCTGGGGGGATCAGCGCCTGTGCCAGTGGGGAGGCACCTCTCTGCTCTCAAGCCACCTCCTGCACTCAGATGCCCTGTGAGTGGGGCTTGTAGGCAGGCTGTGGAGGGGTCAGCCTGGGAGGGATGCTGCGGGGGCTACAGGGGGTCAGCCTGGGCTGGGCTGGGAGGATGCTGGGGGGTGACGGAGGGTCTGGCTAGGCTGAGCTGGGAGGGATGGTGCGGGGGGGCGACAGAGGGTAGGGCTGGGAGGGATGGTGGGGGGGCGACGGAGGGTCGGGCTGGGCTGAGCTGGGAGGGATGGTGGGGGGGGTGATGGAGGGTCGGGCTGGGAGGGATGGTGGGGGGGTGATGGAGGGTTGGGCTGGGCTGAGCTAGGAGGATGCTGGGAGCGTGATGGAGGGTGAGGCTGGGAGGGATGGTTGGGGGGTGATGGAGGGTCGGGCTGGGCTGAGCTGGGAGGATGCTGGGAGGGTGATGGAGGGTCGGGCTGGGCTGAGCTGGGAGGATGCTTGGAGGGTCGGGCTGCGAGGGATGGTGGGGAGCAACAGAGGGTTGGGCTGGGCTGAGCTGGGAGGATGCTGGGAGGGTGATGGAGGGTGAGGCTGGGAGGGATGGTTGGGGGGTGATGGAGGGTCGGGCTGGGCTGAGCTGGGAGGATGCTGGGAGGGTCGGGCTGCGAGGGATGGTGGGGGGCAACAGAGGGTCGGGCTGGGCTGAGCTGGGAGGGATGCTCGGTTGTAGTGGAGCTACAAAGCTGGGGGTTGTAGTAGAGGAGAGAGGTTGTCTTCACGGTGTCGCTCAAGGATTGTCTTGTAGGCAGTTGGTGTTGTGGGCTTGTGTGGAAGAATGAGGTGGGCAGTAGAGGTGACTGGGTTGGCAGTACCAAGCTACCTGCCTCCATGGTGCTGCAACCAGCTTGGCTGGGGAAGCACAGGGCTGAACTTACAGCTGATGTCCCCAGCCAGGCCAGATAGGTGCATGGTGCAGTGGAACCCAGTGGGTGGGAGGAGACTGCCTCTCCCCCCATGGCGCCCTCACAGACAGCCCATGGGCAAGGGGCAGCTGTCTATGCCCGGGGGTCTTAGTGTTTGCAGTGTAGCTGTAGCCAAGTGGGTCCCAGCATACAGAGGGGGGGCAGGGGGGAATCTCTTTCATTGGACCAACTTCTGCTGGAGAGAGAGAAGCTTCAGAGCCACACCAAGCCCTTCTTCGGGTGTGAAGTTCTCCCAGCTCCCAGCAAGGGGCAAGTGCACAGATGGCTCAGCGTAAGGAGTGAGCACATGTTGTAAGTGACCACGTGAGGTGTGGTGGTGCGTTAACACCGCTGCAGGGGCAGGAGACCAAGGGGGCTGGTGGGTTACAGGTGGTTGTAATAAGTCGGAGAGCCAGTGTCTGTTTAGCCCATGATTTTCAGTGTCTAGCCGTTAGGAATTGAGCCTTAACCACTAGCCCCCCTTTTTGTCCTATGTTAACAGGCCACTCTACCTCGCCTGGCCCCTTCCACCATTTGCTAACTGTGACGGTGCACTCATGTGATGTTATGAAAATATGCTAATGAGCGTGAATATGATGTAACCGGAATACGCTTCATGCAAAAGGTCTCTTGTAAGGTATCATTACAAAGCTTATAATCTACCGTGTGTGTTCATCCAATGTGTATAAATGTATCACTCTTGTATCTGAAACTAGAAATATGAAATATAACTCTGAGGTCCTGTTTGTAATTACGCAAAGTGTGGGCCATTAATGGTGGCTTGGAATCTTGATGGCTCCCATTAACCAGGACGATTGGTTGTAAATGGCTCTGTTTACTTGTAAGTCTTCCTGTATACGTGTGCTAGCAAGTGGGTAATGAAGTCTTACAGTGACATGTGATCATGTCACCTGAACTGGAATCCATCTTTAACCTGGTGCTTTTCCATTTAGGAACCCAGAAAGGGACAGAGGATTCCTGCCTTGTGCAAAAGATGTATAAGGGGGTGGAACAGAACAAAGGGGGCTGCAGTCATGAGAAATCCCCTAGCTACCACCTGAGCTGGAACAAGGGCTGTACCAGGGGAAAGGATTGTGCCCAGACTAGGAAGGCGTCCAGTCTGTGAAAGAAGCTTATTGAAACATCTCTGAGGGTGAGATTTTATCTATATTCAGTTTTCTACTGTATTAGGCTTAGACTTGCGTGTTTTATTTTATTTTGCTTGGGAATTTACTTTGTTCTGTCTGTTATTACTTGGAACCACTTAAATCCTACTTTTTTTATTTAATAGAATCACTTTTTACCTATTAACCCAGAGTAAGTATTCATACCTGGGGGGCAAACAGCTGTGCGTATCTCTCTATCAGTGTTATAGAGGGCGAACAATTTATGAGTTTACCCTGTATAAGCTTTATACAGGGTAAAACAGATTTATTTGGGGTTTGGACCCCATTGGGAGCTGGGTATCTGAGTGCTGGAGACAGGAGCACTTCTTAAGCGGTTTTTAGTTAAGTCTGCAGCTTGTGGGGGATGGGCTCCCACCTCATCTCTAGGGGATCAGTAATAGCTGTAGTGACTAGCAGCTCCAGGGCACTGGGGCAGGGACAGCCCCTTCCCACTCCCCCCAGGAGATAGCAGCCTCCAAGCATCCCCTGGGGCAGGTGTTTATGTGACTGCTCTACCCCAGAGAAAGCCCCCAGCCCTGCCCTCCCACATACTTCACCAAAGCCCAGCCACTGGGAGCGGGTCCCCTGGGCTGCCTGCCTCACAATGGCCCAGACCTGCAGGGCTGGGAGAGACCCTGAGCGATGCCAAGGGAACCCCCCTCTCCCTCTCCAGCAGGATGCCCAGCCCCATGGCCTGCAGCCTGGAGAGAACTCCTTAGAGCCACCCCCATCGGGAGCCAGCCCAGGACGTGGGCTGGTCCTGGAGTCACTGCTGCACTGCAGCCCCTCCACGCTGCTACTGCTACCCCCAACCCACTGCTGCCCCCTTGCACTGTCAGCCCCATTCCCTGTGCTGCCCTGCCAAAGCTGGATGGCGGTGGGGGCAGAACAAGGTAGGGGCTGGGTCAGTGCAGGACCCATTTCATCCATCTCCTCTCTGAGTCAGCCAGTTTTTCCAGCCTCTCCCAGCTGGCCTGGGTACCATCACTTGCTGGCAGTTTCCGAGGCTCCTGGCCCAGGGAGAGTTAGGTTTCCAGGCATGCCTGGCACCTGGAAATGCAGGTTCTGGTGGGGGTGGGGGCACTGGGGAATGGAGCCCCCCTGAGCCTGGCAGACAATCCCTCGGGCACCCGTCCCAGGGTGGCGGTGATGGGGTGCTCAGTGCACTCTGTAGAGCCATGTTGTTATTGATGTGGGAAGCCGTGTTCACCTCCCCAGGCAACAGAGCCAGGAAATAGAACCCAGGAGTCCTGGCTCTCAGCCCCTCCCCCTTCCTGCTGTAATCACTAGACCCCACTTCCACCCCAGAGTTGGGAACACAGTCCTGGAGACCTGATTCACTGTCCCTCTGCTCTAACCACTTGACCACCTGCCCTCCCACCGTGAAGAAGGCAAGGGAGACTTGACAAAGGGATTCCCTATACCAGCTCTCCAGCGCCATCTGCTGCCCCAGCAGCCCGGTTCGTTTTACAGAGGCCCTGGCTTAAGCATTTATTTTCAAGATGAAAATTTTTTGATGAAACACAAGAACAAAATCAAAACAAGTGTTTATATTAAAACAGAGTGATTCTGCAAAACAAATGGCATTATAACTTATTGTAGCCTTTTTTGGAGGCAAAATGTTTGAGTCTCTTATCTTTCTCAAGGCAGGACTAAGTATTATCTAGACCATCCCTGACAGGGGTTTGTCCAACCTGCTCTTAAAAATCCCCAGTGATGGAGATTCCACCACCTCCCTAGGCATTTTATTCCAGTGCTTCACCACCCTGACAGGTAGGAAGTTTTTCCTAACGTCCAACCTAAACCTCCCTTGCTGCAATTTAAGCCCATGGCTTCTTGTCCCATCCTCCGAGGTTAAGATGAACTACGCCACCATCCTCCTGGTTTCCAGAAAGGCTCAGCCGGCGCGGGGCCCTGCTGCTCGGCAGAAGAGGGT
Source organism: Chelonia mydas (assembly GCF_015237465.2). Lineage (NCBI taxonomy): Eukaryota > Metazoa > Chordata > Testudines > Cheloniidae > Chelonia > Chelonia mydas. The sequence continues at coordinate 62,712 of NW_025111286.1, read as the reverse complement.
GAGGGCTGGTCTACACGGGCACTTTACAGCACGGCAACTTGCTCACTCAGGGGTGTGAAAAAACACCCCCCTGAGCACAGCGAGTTTCAGCGCTGCAAAGTGCCCGTGTAGACAAGGCCCCAGGCTGGGAGCTATTCCCCTCGTGGAGGTGGGTTTTTTAGAGCGCTGGGAGCCCCAGCGCTGTGCCCTGACCACATAAGCCACGTTAAAGCGCTGCCACAGCAGTGCCAGTGTAGACTAGCCCTGAGACTGGGAGAGGGGAGGAAGAGCAGGGGGCTCTTCCTCTTCTCCCCTCCCCCCTCTCCTGGCCATGCCAGACTGTGCTGTCCTTGGGGCAAGGACCATGGCCAATAGCCAGGGCTGGTGTTCAAGGGCTGGGGTGGGACAGGCTGCACAGTGCCCGAGGCCGAGGAGCCAGGCCATTTCGTCAGGAGCCAGGGGTGCTTTGCCCTGAGGGAGGCTGCTGCGCAGGGGCACGCAGATCCCAGCTCCCCCTCACGCCCACAGGGTGGGCTGCACTCTGCCGTGGCTGGGGAGGGGTCGCTGGTGTAAGGGGCGGGCTCAAACCCTCCCTCCAGAGGTCACTCCTGTCCTGTCTCCCACAATGCCACAGGGCCATGCCTACCAGGACAGCATCTTGAGGGGTAATTGCCACCTCGCCGCCCTCCCAAGCCAAAGCGAATGGGGAGTCCCCTAGGGACCCAGAAACAAACCAGGCACTCTAAAACTCGTCCTGCCATCCCCAAACCTAGTGACTCCAGCCAGCCACCCCGCCTTGGAATCCGACCTTGGCTCAGCTCACTGGGCAACATCCACCCCAGAGCTTAATCTGTTCCCCCCTGGCTCGTTGTATCCGCAGTAACAGGATAAGGCCTCTAGCTTGCCCTTCCGTCATCAGCTGCAGCTTACCTCAGGAACAGGCCTGCCCTAGCGCTCGCTGATTACAGATAAAATGCCAAATTAACAGTTGGGTCGATACTTTATTTTTGCAATTAAGAAGTATACCTGCCACCCTCCCTGCGCCTGCAGCCTGCAGGGCTTCGTGGGGATTGTTCACTCCACAGTGGAGTGGGTTGTGGCTAAATGCTTTTATCCTCTCAGGCTGAAACACAAACATGAGGCTGAGAAAAGCAGGTCTGCAAAGAACCCAATTTAAACAAGTCTGGAAGCAAAGCCCAGAAGGAGATTGCACAGCCAAAGCCTCAATTGCAGCCTTCCAGCCACACAGCGCCTTGGAAAGCGTGGAAAGAAAGAAAAGCAACTCTCGGCCCCGTGGGATGCCCGCCGCATGTGAGAGGAGCGAATGCAAGGGCTGCAAACGCTGCCTGCCCTTCAAAGCTCCCAGCATTGACATTCTGAAATAAGGTTTCCATCAAGCGGTCTGTATTTCACAGCCAACATGAAATAGACAATTTGCTGAAGCTATTGACAGAAATATGCTGCTTCTTAAGGTGCCATAAAGGGGTCAACAGTGTTTGAGATGCTTCTCCAGCCTGGTGGGATGGATGCTCCGCTTCCAGGCTGCTCTAAATGCTCCGCACATAAATAAAGGGGATTTCAAACTCCTGTCTGACAAGCACAGCTGCAAGCCTTGGAGCCGTTTGTGCTTTAAAAAATGTAGTCACAGGCAGCAAAGATAAACAAGGAGTCACACGCGTTATGAGAACCCCAGTTCTGCAGGGACCTGGGAGGGGTTATTTAAAAGTTTGTTCCCCCACCTCCCCAAATCAGACATTTTTACCTGGATTAATTCTGGCAGGTGCTTGAAGTGTTTGTTTCCCTTTGCAATACCCAAAACACAAGTTTGAGACTATTTTAAACTGACAGCTAAAAAATGTGATCAAAGCAAAGGCAGCAGAGCTAATGCACCGCAGCACCAGGGAACTTAACACTTTCTTAAAGAACCTTCCCAAAGCAGAATTGTCCTAGGGACTATTCAAACGGTGAGCTCTCGCTTCAGCTCAAGTTCTAAGGGCACAGCACCAAACAGCAACAGAACAAACCTATCCCAACGTAAAAGTTCTCTGCTTCTGAAAGCCAAACTCGTGTGACATGCATGGCTGACTTGTAAGCCTGGGTCCTGCAAACATGTATTTAATGCTATGTGCAGAGTCCCATTCAATGGGACCACACGTGACTACAGAGAAGCACATTTAAATAAGCCGTTCCACAACCAGGTTTAAGTCACCTTCTTTGTTAGCTCTGGGCCACAGCTGGCTGCTGGCATAGATTGCCATCGCTCCGATGTAGAGTTCTGACAGTTTCCCCTAGCTGATGATGTCCTTCTGTTTTAAATTGTGTGTCACAGGCTTCAAAATTATGGGGATTTTTTCTTTCATTCATGAAAGATTTTAGAAATAGCTTCCAAAAGAAAAGTGTGAAGAATTACAGCCAAGTGTTCAAGGAACAATCTCTGTTTACATTAAACTGGTAACAGGTTCATATTTTCAATAACTGACTTAGGATGGTGAACTCCTTTGATTTTCACTGAGCTTAGACTCAAGTTTCTCATTCACTTTTGAAGATGGGATTTAGGTCTTGGCTATCAAGGGAATCCCATGAAACTGACTGATGTGTTTTGCAGACTGCCAAGGCTGAAGATTAGGTTAGTCATTGTGATTGGGATTTTGTTGACATGTAAGGTCAGTGTCTATGTTGTTACTTTACCATAATTATACCAACTGAGGAAGATACTGACAGCTGCAGCAGCTAGTGCACTTCAGACTCAGCGTTAGGGTCACTAGAATTGGTCATTTGGTTCAAGCTCAGGCTGGGGGGGGGGTTGGTTTTGGGACAGAATAAATGAGGAGTCTTGCTGTTTTACGAGACAATGGAATTTATGTTTAAATCTTAATTTTGTGTTTCCGAATATTGTTTGCGTTGGAGACTGAGAAACGAGTGACGGGCGTGACTGGAACTCCGGTCAGTGCAGCTGTTTGGGAATAGTGATGCCAGTGCTGTAACCGCCTGCAGGGGCACTCTTATTCCAGGAGAAGAGTGGGTTACTGGGGGTGGTTTAGCTGAAACCCCTTCCTCAATTGATATAACCAAACCAAGGCCCTTTGGATGCTGAACTCAATGGCCACGAGCACCAGACCCAAGCAGCTAGAAAGTCTGAATTTTAACCATTCACTGAAACCAAAAAATATTTCCCCACACCAACAAGGCCAAAGGCTCTTAAGTAATTTAAGCACTAGAAATGTTACCTACAGCCTAAAATCTATTTGTGCTGTTCTAGGTTGCCACTACTGGGGGCTCATTTTCCTCTTGCTAGACTGAATCAATTACCTCCTTAAATCAGATTTATTCTTCAGTGCACCGCCTTGTTAAAGGCATCCACAGCTCAATCACACCAATCTCACGACAATCTAGAATTCACCAGTCGGTGCTGGAGGTAATGTAATCTACCATTCTGAGACGATGGAATTCTTGAGAGCAGACAGGGCTGCTTATAGGATGAGAGAGATGCTATAAACAGGTTATTTTTCTCTTCATTTTTGTGGGAAGACAAAGGAAAAGGAAATAAAATGGCCTGCTAAAGTGGTGTAAGATGACAAGGCAGTGTGAGCAATCCAAAAAGCAGGTTTTATTGAAATACGAACAAAATTACAGCCATGGACAGCTTTTAGGAACAGCATTTCCAAAACATGGGAAACAAAACAAAAGCTCAAACTCGGGTTATTTTCACCCCTGAGAAATGAACTAAACTCTTAACTATGTCTCTTTTCTCTATGTAAGCAGAGTCAGGATGGGCTCCACCCTGACATCTGGTGGTGAGGTGTGGCAAGTAGGGAAAAGAACTTCAGGGGCTGATCTCAATTTGCATAGGCACACCCACCCCGCCTAGAATGAGGCCATAACTGCCCAAATGGTCACTTTGGCTGTTGTGGGATCCCCAGTGTCTTTGTTATTGGGGCAGGAAGAGTAAATTGTTATTACCCTGATTATGGGAACTGTGCTTGGAACTGTACTTGGCCTTTTGTTATGATGGAGGGACTCACCATCAACTGAGTAGCACTCGCTAGGCAAGGGACATGGGTTCCAAAACTCTGTGAATTGAGAGAGACTTGAGACAGGTATTAGTACCTGGTGGTGTGGGCCCCTTTGTGAGGGCCTGAAGCACCAATTGCACCTCTGTCTCTCTCCACTGTGGAATGTCAGAGCTAATTTTGGGTCTATTAAGAGTCTTGCTGCAGGCACTGTGCTGCATTCACTTTGGCCTTATGGTGCACCAGCACTAAGGCCCCCACTACTATGAGCTGAAATCACTGAGAGCTGAAATCACTAAGAGCTGAAATCACTAAGAGCACTGTGTCAAGTAGTGGGGAGCCAGAAGATCTAGAGTGCAGTGGTGCTGTTCGTGAGACAGCGGCGTGTTCGTGAGACGGTGAGCTGAGCAGAGCCGTTCGTGAGACGGCGAGCAGAGCCATTCGTGAGACGGCGAGCTGAGCTGAGCAGAGCCGTTCGTGAGACGCGGAGCTGAGCGGAGCCGTTCGTGAGACGGCGAGCGGAGCTGAGCGGAGCCGTTCGTGAGACGGCGAGCGGAGCTGAGCGGAGCCGTTCGTGAGACGGCGAGCTGTGCAGAGCGGAGCTGTTCGTGAGACGGCGAGCTGAGCTGAGCGGAGCTGTTCGTGAGACGGCGAGCGGAGCTGTTCGTGAGACGGCGAGCTGAGCTGAGCAGAGCTGTTCGTGAGACGGCGAGCGGAGCTGAGCAGAGCTGTTCGTGAGACGGCGAGCGGAGCTGAGTGGAGCCGTTCGTGAGACGGCGAGCTGTGCAGAGCGGAGCTGTTCGTGAGACGGCGAGCTGTGCAGAGCGGAGCTGTTCGTGAGACGGCGAGCTGAGCTGAGCTGAGCGGAGCTGTTCGTGAGACGGCGAGCTGTGCAGAGCGGAGCCGGTCGTGGTGGAGCAGAGCCGTTCGTGAGACAGCGTAGCAGAGCAGAGCCCTGTGGGGCAGTCAGCTTCAGGACACGTAAGGTACCCCTTACCTCTTTCCCCCACACACAGACATATCTTAGCCAGACTGGGGAGTAACACTCTGCAGATGAACTTTTGAACTCTGGGGCTGGACTTTTTGGATTTTGGGTGATTTGAGGATTGCTGGACTCAAGAGACGTTTGGGTTCTGGGACTCAAGAACCTGAGGGAAAGGAGGTGGCCCAATTTTCTGGGGTGGGTCTTTGCTCATGGTTTGGTTAATGAACACTAGTTGTGGTGTTTCCCCAATTTAACGCTGATGTCGTTTACCTCATGTTATTAAAGATTCTCTACTACACCGAGACTCTGTGCTTGCGAGAGGGGAAGTATTGCCTCATTGAGGCGCCCAGGGGGTGTGTAAGATTTTCCCAGGTCACTGGGTGGGGGCTCGAGCCAGTTTTGTATTTACTTTGATGAGAGGGAACCCCTGTGTACTGAACCCGGCCCTTGCTGCTATCAACTTGGCCTGGCAGAAGGGTTACATTTTTGGGGGCTCGTCCGGGATAAGACTGGGTCAGTACCCCTCGCAAGCACATCTTAGGTGAGTCATTAAATTGGGAAAACCCAGCATCTGGTTGTTGTTGTTTTGATCTGTTATATTTGGGAAAGAAATTACAGTTTGTATAATGGCTCTACATTTGCTAGAGGATTGGTGCAGGGGGATGAATATTAACCCTAGGAACTGTGTCCTGGTGACCGGGGTGCCGGAGGCGTTCGATGAAGGCTCGATAGAGCCTACCTTAAGGGCATCCACTGAGTACCTGAGTAAGTGTAAAATGCGTGGGCGCATATTTGTGAGGGAGGATGGAGATTTTGCGGTACTGTGTGAACTGCCGTCGGCTGTGGACCCTCTACAGGTTCCAGGCACGATAGCAGTGGAAGATGGTGAGTGGAAGGTAATAACTACTGGGAGCCAGCCCTCACCAGCCCCTGCCTCTGAAGTGGAGTTTTTAAAGAAAATGTCAGCCTTTTTGGGGAAAGAGGGGAAGACCTTGGCTGATATGCCGGGTCTGTTGGGCCTTGACCCAGGAGTCCCACCCCGGGAGGCTGCTCCATCACCTGATGAGTGGGTGAAGGCTTTGGGGCAAGCATTAGAGAAGGTTGTGCCACCCCATCCTGAGTCAAGCCCCTATCGTAAACTAAGGTTGTTTTCTGGGGGTCCCACCCCAATACCTGGGGAGGAAGCATTTGAACCCTGGCTGGAACACACCACTGAAATGCTGCAGGAGTGGGCAGTACCTGATGCTGAAAAGAGAAGGCGACTAGTAGAGTGCCTCAGGGGGCCAGCCCTAGATGTGATTCGCACCCTGAAGCTCAGTAACCCTGGGGTCAAGGTAAAGGACTGCCTAGAGGCCCTTGATCATGCCTTTGGGAGAACCGAGGGCTCAGAGGATGTTTATTGCAAGTTCCTCAATGCCAGGCAACAGAAGGGAGAGAAAGTTTCTGCCTACATGCAGAGGTTGGAGAAATTATTACAGAGAGCCATCATGAGGGGAGCAGTAGCGGTTGAGCAAATGGACCGGACTAGATTGGCTCAGATTGTGAGGGGAATTCAATATCAGAACCCAATCCTTCTCCACCTTCGATTAAGGGAGCGCCAAGACAATCCACCGGGTTACTCTCGACTGATAAAAGAGGTCCGAGAGGAGGAAGAGAGGCAGGCAGCTGGTGAGGTTTGGGAGGTTCAGCCACCCCAGGCAACTGCCACAACATCCATACGAATGCCCAAGACGCTGATGGTGAATCCTCAAGAGGAACTTACCCAACGAGTGCAGGTCCTGACACAGAAAGTGGCTGAACTAGAGAATACTATCGATTCAGCAAAGACTTCAGGGTACAAGGAACCCCGCGTTACCGCGGTCCAGAAGACTACATTTAGAACCTCTGCCCCACCCCGGCAACACAGGAAAGGGCAATCCTCCTTCTGCTACCGGTGTGGCCAGGATGGGCACATTGCTGCCAGGTGTCAGAATGCAGAGAATCCCCCGCTAGTATACCAAAAGCTGAGGACCACCTGGGGAAAGTCGGGAAACGGCCCCAGGGCCTGGGAAGGGAGCCGCCTAGGCCTGCAGGGTTTGGAGGCTCCCCTGCGAAGAACCATGCCACCCGAATCCCACCAGGATTGATAGGACCTCGAGCAGAGGTCACTGTAAAGGTTGAAGGGACAGAATGTAGAGCAGTGCTTGACACGGGATCCCAAGTGACTATCATATTCCAGTCCTTCTACCAGCAGATGCTTATGCATCTGCCTATACAGCCCTTGACAGGGCTTGGCCTGTGTGGTCTCAGCATGGATGAATACCCGTATCAGGGGTATGTCATTGTACACCTGGAATTCCCAGAAGAGATCGCTGGGGTAAGACAGGAGGTGGACACTGCAGCTTTAATATGCCCCGACCCTAAAGGTGTCTCTGATGTGTCCGTGCTAATAGGGACCAACTCCAGCCTCTTTAAGGTACTTGCAGATTACTGCAGACAACGAGCAGGGGACCAATACCTGAATACCTTGGTGATACACACACATTGTGCCGCAGCCTACAGAAAAATTGAGGACGCAAAAAGAGTGATGCCTGATTTGCCGGTGGGAGCATTGAGGTACACAGGCCCGATCCCCTTAGTGGTGCCTGCAATGACAGAAAAGGAGGTGATTGTCATGAGTACCTGCCTGAAAGGCAGTAAGAGAACATTAGCAGTGGTAGAGCAGCCGACCGAGGGAGGGCTCCCTGAAGGAGTGCTGGTTCTTGGTGGAGTCATAACCCTACCTGCTGAAGCCCAGGAAGAGGTGACTATACTGATTGCTAATGAAACAAGTCGTGATATTTTTGTGAAGCAAGGACAAAAGATAGCAGACCTCTTTGAGCCCGAGTCAATTGTAACCCCCCAGTGGGAAACTCAAGTTCCAATGATAGACCCAGCAAAGTTTGACTTTGGAGATTCACCAGTGTCCGAGGAGTGGAAAGATCGCCTGAGGAAGAAACTTTGTGAAAGATCCAAGGTGTTCTCACTGAATGAGTGGGATGTGGGATGTGCAAAAGGAGTAGAACACAATATCAGACTCCATGACTCTCGACCTTTCAGGGAGAGATCTAGGAAGATTGCTCTCTCTGAGATGGAAGATGTGCGACATCATCTTCAAGAGCTGGCTGCGAATGGCATCATTACAGAGTCCCGCAGCCCATACGCCTCACCCATTGTGGTAGTACGTAAAAAGAATGGGAAAATCCGGATGTGTATTGACTATCGCACCCTAAACAGCCGTACTGTGGTCGACCAGTACACTATGCCTCGAGTGCAAGATGCCTTAGACTGTTTGCTGGGAAGCCAGTGGTTCTCTGTGTTGGATCTTCGAAGTGGGTACTACCAGATCCCTCTGGGAGAAGAAGATAAGGAGAAGACAGCCTTCATCTGCCCATTAGGGTTTTATCAGTTTGAACGCATGCCCCAAGGGATTTCTGGAGCACCTGCCACCTTTCAACGTCTCATGGAGAGAGTTGTGGGAGACATGAATTTACTGCAAGTGTTAGTTTATTTGGATGACCTGATTGTGTTTGGAAGAACCTTAGAGGAGCATGAAGAAAGACTTCTTAAAGTGCTTGATAGGTTGGAGGATTATGGTCTGAAGCTTTCAATTGACAAATGCCAGTTCTGCAGAACCTCAGTGAAGTATGTGGGTCACATCGTGTCCCAAGAGGGTGTGAGTACTGATCCTGATAAAATAGAAGCACTCACTACATGGCCACGTCCAAGTAACTACAGAGAACTCAAGACCTTTCTCGGATTTAGTGGCTACTACCGCAGATTTGTGAAAAACTATGCTACAATTGTAAAGCCTCTGAATGATCTTACCAGGGGACATCAGTCCAGCAAGAACAAATCTAAGTCCAAGAATAAGGGGAGGTCCCCAAAGCCCCCCGTGCAGAGACACTATGGCCCATTTGAACCATTTGGGCCACGGTGGGATGAGAGATGTGAAAGGGCTTTTCGAGAAATCATTATTTGCCTAACTCATGCTCCAGTCCTAGTTTTTGCTGACCCAAGCAAACCATTTATCCTGCATACTGATGCCAGTTTGGAGGGTTTGGGAGCAGTCCTGTACCAGGAAGTGGAAGGCAAACGTAAACCTGTAGCCTTTGCCAGCCGAGGATTGTCTGATAGTGAAACTCGCTATCCCACCCACAAGCTGGAATTTTTGGCCCTGAAATGGGCCATCACTGAGAAATTTCGAGACTACTTGTATGGTGCTCAGTTCCAGGTGTGGACAGACAACAATCCACTGACTTATGTGTTAACAAGTGCTAAGCTGGATGCTACAGGGCAGAGATGGGTGGCCGCCTTGGCTAGCTATGAGTTCAGCATTCAGTACCGATCAGGGAGAAGCAATGTAGATGCAGATGCATTGTCCAGGCGTCCGCAGGCTCCAGAAGTTGCTGTGATACCCACAGATGGAGTGAGAGCTATTTGCAGTGTGAGTCGCCGAGAGCCAGAGGCCCGTGAGAGCCTTCAGGGATGTGTTGCAGAAGCTTTGGGCCTGCCCCCTGAATGCATGCCTTCTGCTTCAGTGAACTATATTGCCTTGGACCAATCTCCTTTGCCCATGCTCAATGCGGCTGACTGGCAAGAAGCCCAGCGACAAGATATTGACATTCGTGATACACTACTTGCCAAAAGGGAGGGGCGAAGCCCAGCTGCGGTTGTCCCACCTAACCCGGAGGGTAAACTACTATTGAGAGAATGGACCAAACTAAAACTGATTCAGGGAGTGCTACACCGAATGACCACTGACCCTTTACAAAAACAACGAGCACAACTAGTGCTGCCAAAAAAGTACAGAGCCCTGGCCATGAGGGCTCTGCATGATGACTTTGGGCATTTAGGGATGGAGAGGACCCTGGAACTTATTATTACTCCTTATCACCCCCAAGGTGATCCTCAGCCAGAGAGGTTCAACCGAACCCTATTAGATATGTTGGGAACTTTGCGACCAGAGCAGAAGGCAACCTGGAGCCAGCATGTCGCATTTCTGGTGCATGCCTACAATGCCACAAAGAACGATGCTACGGGAGTCACCCCATATCTGTTGATGTTTGGGCGAGAACCAAGATTACCCATAGACTTGTGCTTTGGTGTATCAGAGGATGGAGATAGCTATGAAACTCACCAGCAATATGTATCCCAACTAAGAGAAAAGCTGCGGGATGCTTATCGCTTAGCTACCGCTGCAGCTCGGAAGAACGCGGACCGCAACAAACATCGATATGATGCTAGAGTGCGTTCGCAGGAGCTCCAGCCGGGGGACAGAGTCCTGCTGCGAAATTTGGGTATTGCTGGCAAACACAAGATAGCTGACAGATGGAAGGCAATACCTTACCTGGTGATGGAAAAGCTGGGAGATCTGCCAGTCTACAAGATCAAACCTGAAGACGGTCCAGGGCAAATAAAGACGGTGCATAGAAACCTTTTGCTCCCTGTGGGGGAATTGGTAAGCATCCCTTATGAGATGGGCCACGACAGGGCAGCCGGGCAGAACAGAGGTGCTAGACCAAAGCCGCCATCCAACACAGACAGCGGTCCCCGTGCAGCTAACTTACCCCTATTCTGCACATCTGAGAGTGAGTCTGAGGAGGAAGACACAACCCTGGTGTATCCTGGGATGGAGACAAGATTTCAGTCTCGATCAGCTGAACCAAACGAGAGTTTTCCCTCTTCCACCCTAAACCCCATGGCGGAATTATTTAGGCCCATTTCTGACACCCCTGTGCCGCTGATGAGACCCTCGTGTGACGACACACACAGGTTATTGGACAGTGGAGACACACAGGTAGAGGATGTCCTGGGCACCTTGGACCCTCCAGCGTTAGAACTAGGAGTGCAGGGGCCTACGCCAGTAGTCGAGGGACCCTCAAAGGAAGCCTCTCCATCCGTCAATCAAGAGGATGTTCCCCCTACCTCGGCAACAGAGATTCTCAATAGACGAGACAGGGTGATAAGACCAGTAAAACGGTTGACTTATGATGCACCTGGGGTGACTAGTGAGGAGCCAATACATTTAGCACACAGGATTGTGGAAGCCAAAGTGGGCTTTCTGAGGCCCTTTGGAGGAAACCAATGAGTTGGTATAAAGGGAGTATGATTTGTCGGGACGCCAAATTCTCGGCTGGGGGGAGGATGTAAGCAGAGTCAGGATGGGCTCCACCCTGACATCTGGTGGTGAGGTGTGGCAAGTAGGGAAAAGAACTTCAGGGGCTGATCTCAATTTGCATAGGCACACCCACCCCGCCTAGAATGAGGCCATAACTGCCCAAATGGTCACTTTGGCTGTTGTGGGATCCCCAGTGTCTTTGTTATTGGGGCAGGAAGAGTAAATTGTTATTACCCTGATTATGGGAACTGTGCTTGGAACTGTACTTGGCCTTTTGTTATGATGGAGGGACTCACCATCAACTGAGTAGCACTCGCTAGGCAAGGGACATGGGTTCCAAAACTCTGTGAATTGAGAGAGACTTGAGACAGGTATTAGTACCTGGTGGTGTGGGCCCCTTTGTGAGGGCCTGAAGCACCAATTGCACCTCTGTCTCTCTCCACTGTGGAATGTCAGAGCTAATTTTGGGTCTATTAAGAGTCTTGCTGCAGGCACTGTGCTGCATTCACTTTGGCCTTATGGTGCACCAGCACTAAGGCCCCCACTACTATGAGCTGAAATCACTGAGAGCTGAAATCACTAAGAGCTGAAATCACTAAGAGCACTGTGTCAAGTAGTGGGGAGCCAGAAGATCTAGAGTGCAGTGGTGCTGTTCGTGAGACAGCGGCGTGTTCGTGAGACGGTGAGCTGAGCAGAGCCGTTCGTGAGACGGCGAGCAGAGCCATTCGTGAGACGGCGAGCTGAGCTGAGCAGAGCCGTTCGTGAGACGCGGAGCTGAGCGGAGCCGTTCGTGAGACGGCGAGCGGAGCTGAGCGGAGCCGTTCGTGAGACGGCGAGCGGAGCTGAGCGGAGCCGTTCGTGAGACGGCGAGCTGTGCAGAGCGGAGCTGTTCGTGAGACGGCGAGCTGAGCTGAGCGGAGCTGTTCGTGAGACGGCGAGCGGAGCTGTTCGTGAGACGGCGAGCTGAGCTGAGCAGAGCTGTTCGTGAGACGGCGAGCGGAGCTGAGCAGAGCTGTTCGTGAGACGGCGAGCGGAGCTGAGTGGAGCCGTTCGTGAGACGGCGAGCTGTGCAGAGCGGAGCTGTTCGTGAGACGGCGAGCTGTGCAGAGCGGAGCTGTTCGTGAGACGGCGAGCTGAGCTGAGCTGAGCGGAGCTGTTCGTGAGACGGCGAGCTGTGCAGAGCGGAGCCGGTCGTGGTGGAGCAGAGCCGTTCGTGAGACAGCGTAGCAGAGCAGAGCCCTGTGGGGCAGTCAGCTTCAGGACACGTAAGGTACCCCTTACCTCTTTCCCCCACACACAGACATATCTTAGCCAGACTGGGGAGTAACACTCTGCAGATGAACTTTTGAACTCTGGGGCTGGACTTTTTGGATTTTGGGTGATTTGAGGATTGCTGGACTCAAGAGACGTTTGGGTTCTGGGACTCAAGAACCTGAGGGAAAGGAGGTGGCCCAATTTTCTGGGGTGGGTCTTTGCTCATGGTTTGGTTAATGAACACTAGTTGTGGTGTTTCCCCAATTTAACGCTGATGTCGTTTACCTCATGTTATTAAAGATTCTCTACTACACCGAGACTCTGTGCTTGCGAGAGGGGAAGTATTGCCTCATTGAGGCGCCCAGGGGGTGTGTAAGATTTTCCCAGGTCACTGGGTGGGGGCTCGAGCCAGTTTTGTATTTACTTTGATGAGAGGGAACCCCTGTGTACTGAACCCGGCCCTTGCTGCTATCAACTTGGCCTGGCAGAAGGGTTACATCTACATGGCTCATTGTTTTAGCTTTATGCAGTGTAACATTACTGCGCTGTGCAACGCGCAAACAAACGCACAGTGGTGTCCCCAAAAGCACTTCAAGTGCAACCAAAGCAGCTCCCTCCACAATGCTGGTTTGAGCGCGTTTGGCCAGGTTTCCTGGTAGCCTCCATTCTTCTTCAGGGGAGCTCCTGGGTAATCTTGCAAATCTGCTACCAAGTTGTGGGACCCCATTTTCAGAAGTGCACCTAACCAGTGCAGGAATGGTGGCCCAATGGCTATTAGCTAGTACCACTGTTGCTAATGGCCCTATGTACCCATAATCAGACTAGCAAGTTGTAGGTTTTCAGCCCATCCTGAACACTTCCACAAATAAAACTTTAGCTCAATGCACTTGTTTTTTTTTTTCAATAAAGGAAACCAGAGAGTAACTTTTGCCAACGGGCTTCTCAAACTTCCCCTTGTTTCTAACCCTGGAGGAGCATCAAGTTGCTGGGTGGTCAGGTGAAGCTTTTTTGTAAGGAAGACCACCACTGATTTATCCTGCATACAGACATTCTGCCCCAGCTCACTGCTGTCCTGTGCCTTGAGACAGTCACTCCCACCACCGCGAAGCTGCTGCGACATGCTACCACAAGTGCAAGGGCACCAAGGAACTGGGCCCCATCTCTCTCTGCAGGAGGCATTCTCCAAACACCAGATCTGGCTCCGATTTTGGGACCTACTAAACCACAATGCCAGGAGTGGAACACTGAAATCCCTCCCAAGAGGGTATCTCGTGGATGCAACAATGGGTGTATGAAGAGCTCACTAACCAGAGCACATATTTATTTCTTGTCAGAATGGCAGGGTGGCAAAAGCGGATTTTGCTACACTTGCCTTCTGACCAAACACGCTTCACTCCCTCAAAGGGCCAGCCCTATAGTTGTTTCCAAGCGGATGTCAAGCGCAGGATTATTCTTCCTGTACAGGATCAAGCAGTGATGCTAGGCTAAGAGCAAGGAGGGGCCTTTGCTCTTTACTCAGAATATCAAATCTCCTCTTTTGTGCAGTGAAGGGGAACAGGACAAGACAGGTTTGACTAGAATGTGATGGCCAGATCCTATGTCTGGTTGACATGCAGATGCTGGAGCCAGCCAGGGATAGAAATATCTTCTAGTGTAATTAATGCAGGCTAAGGACTACTTGAAACTATGCTGACTACCACAGTTCTCCCGAGACTGCTCTTTGGGCCAAGAATGGCTGGAGTGTATGATGCTTTAGGGAGGCCCACTCCAGCACTTCTCTGCCCCAGGAGAAGGGACCAGGTAGCATGAAAATCGTTATGCCAGCTTGATGTCAGGGAAATTCCTGGCTGCCCTCTGTTCCCTTTGCTCTGCTGGACAGACACAGATGGGACAGAGCTACAGACCAGCATCTGGCTGGATATTCTCACGCTTTAATGTTATCCAGATCACGTGACACCAGGTGTTAGACTGGGGGGATGTTCCAGGATGCGTAATGTTCCTGCCACCCCAGCCCTGTCCTTACAACAATTAACGTTCCCTCACCTTCTCCATGAAGCACAAGGACACCCACACATGCCCTGCTCAGAACTAAATGGCACTCCCTGTGACGGAGTACAAAAATCATTTGCAAGTCCCCACAGCCCAAGAGAGTCTGAGCGAGACTAGAGAGGGGCACCAGGCCAGAGGTGCTCAAGCAGCAGCATGCACTGGGCATCACATATGTGAAGTGTGGTGTTAGGGCTGCCATGGTGGGAGGGCACAGTGCAACTGTTTTATTCATAAGGCAGCCACTTTTCAGCAGAATCCCCCATCCCAGCTCCCTTACAGATGAACTTTTAGGCCTAATCTAAACAGCAATGAGAATATTTTGTTTTAAAGACTTTTTGCTTTGACTCCCCCATACACCATCTACAGTCTGAATGGCAGCTCCTTTTTCACATCTAGGTGGGTGCGCATAACAGGCAGGCCTTAGAGCTGCAGCTGATCTGACCCTGGGACACACAAACACATTCAAGGTCTCTGGAGGGAAACAGAGGGAACCAAACATTCAGGTGCCTAACTCCCCATCGGGGAGAGATGTACCACCGAGAGCTTACCCCCAGTGTGGGCTCACATGGACCAATGGTCTGACCTGGCACAGCAATCCCTATGAGAGGGACGTACCATCAGCACCATGCAGTGGTAAACAGCTGCAACACATTTAAATCCAAAGACATGCAGGGCTTGAGCAATGATTTACACAAACACCCTACAGGAGGTAACTTGTAGAGCATGCTGATCCAGACAGTTTGAACTCTGCTAGCTCCTTGGCATCAGCGTGTGTGGAGTTAGTTTTTGAGGGTTTGATCTCGGATATCAAGGGTTAACAGCATTCTGTCTAATTACCTTGGTCGGGATAATTTCGGGACAGCAGCCGATATGCGAAGGACAGTTCTGCAGGAAGGTTAGGGCTGCGAGTGCTTAGCCAACACAGAGGGAATTTATAAGTCTGAGTCTCCTAACCAGCACCTCACATTTCTAAAGGAAACAGATGATGAGCACTCAATAGCAGCCTCTTCTCTGGTCTTCAGTTACCGGCTCCTGCAATTAGATGAAAAAGCAAGACATTTTAGATAGTCAACAATAGCAGCTCCAACATCATCCCCCAGTTGTAAGCAACAGACAAGCTGCTTTGGACTCAGTCTAGGTCCACAAGCTACCCCCTCACCAAAGTCAATCACTGTGTTGGAACTCAGACACTTGGACTGTTCTTCCACACTGGTGCTCCCAGCCAGGCAGTTTGCGGTCTCCCCAAAGCACGACGCAGCACTCCTCATGCTGCCACCACCAGAGCACCAGCAACACCTGTACTAGCACAGGGAGCTAGCGTTCTGCTCCTTGGTCAGCGTACCAGGGAGTAGGGGATGGGACTGGAGGCCTGGAGAAGGGCTTAGGGGCCCTTTCATATACACAGAGAAGGGGGGAGTTTATTAGACAAACTGTTCTCTGTTTACAAGCAACATGCAGGAAAAGCTCCTTAACTGGGGGAAGCAGATGTCTCACTGCTCTATATAGAGTCCCAATGTATGGTGGTGATGCTCTTATTCCTGCCCCTTTGGCTGTGCTCATGCAAGATCAGGACTAGGGCCCAACCTGAGCCCAGAGCTCAGCATTAGTTCCTTCCCAAAAATAGACCCAGCCTGTCTGGCTGGAGCTCCAACACCTTCAGTGGAATGAAAACCAAGCAACCGTCCTTACTGCTGTGTCTTTGGGAGCCGACCCAGCAGAATAAGGCTGATGCCATGCATCAGCCCATAGTGCAATGATTCATTAAGAAAGATCAAATATGAAGCACAGGTACGTTCTGTAGGTCTCCAGGAAGCCCTGCTAGACTGGATCCTCACCACACCTTGGCTAGAAAGCTGGCTAAAGCTTTATATGACCAGCTGCTCTATTTGGGCACGTTAAGGGTCCTTACCACAGACTTGGAGTAAGTCCTTCTGCTTTAGCTCACTCTCAACCAATCCAAATGTACACAGACACATCTGAACTCATCTCCAGTGTGTGTTTATCAATGCTGTGACCTTCAGGCACTGAGCCAAGCCATTCCCCCTTTCACCCAAGTATCCTCCTTAGAAAACCTCATCTCACAAGATTAATGTACTAGAAAATCTAATCAGATACAGGTGCACACAATCCCAAGGTGGCCTGCCCATACAGTGACAAGACTGATTGCAGGTTTTGTCTGTGAAATGTTCCAGTACCTGTCCAATGATACATGTGGACTCTCCACCTGAAATCAGGACACCTACAGTCCAGCATCTGGAAATGGTCGACTATTCCATACCACAGCCAGCCAGCCCATAGTGATGACCGTAGCAAAAGCTGATGAGCAGTCATTTTTCAAGTACCAATTTCCCATCCATGCACCTCAGCATAAAAAAAAAAGCAGAGGGCTGCCGACAACACACCCTGTACTCCCTAGACACATGCACCCAGCAGATTTTATTGTGAAATTGGTACAATATCCTGGGCTGCCTGGCTTTTTAATCATGGGAGGTGATTAAGCATCTGGTTGTACCTAACAGGTCTGCTTAAAAAGGAGTCCAAAAGAGGTGTTTTCAAGGCACAATGCAAGCTTCCCTGCTGCTCTAAGTACTGGAACATTTTTCAAGTTTAGTTCTGGCTTGAAAAGCGAGGATATTAGACAGTTCCCTTTACTCTGACCTGCCACTTATGTGCATTTGTTTGTTATCTTTCTGCTTACTTTACTGACCAAACTACTTCTGCTAGCACTGCAAAGCCAGCAAAGCTGAGAGGGAGAGCTGGCTTGTGTATAGCCAGATTAGTCAAACTGAGTTCCAGCTGCAGAATCTCTAATTCTTGGCAATGCACAAGCCAGCGTGACTTTCAGATTCTTACTTGGATTCTAAGCTCTTTGGGGAAGGGACTGTCTTTTTGTTCTCTGTTTGTACAGCCCTTAGCACCATGAGATCCTGGTTGTAACAACAATATAAATAATATCATCATGAATTTTCTGGCCTAACACCTGAGGAAAACTTGGGAATTAATCATCTCTCTCTTGTTCCCCCGCCCATGTGTTTTATGTAAGGCTGCTTTTGACAGGAGAACTGCACTTAAAGGGTAAAAAAAAAAATACCCTGCTTGGTGCAAAGAAGGAGTCGATTAGCATAGTGTATTACAATTTTAAGATTTTTCTTAAATCAGATTACAACCAGACTATTAGACGTTATGCTTTTGAAACGTATTCATCACTCAGCACCTCAGAGTTACAGTTACATGAATCCTGACCTACTAGCTCAAAATACAGTGATAAAAATAAACTACAGAAATAAGCTTCACACCAAGCCCCCATTTATGTGGAGTGTGTTTTGCACTGCAAATAACTGTGTCCATGATGCTGCATTCTCAGTTCATTCACGCTTTCGCCTGGCAATTTACAGCAGGCGTCAAGTAATGTGTGTATTTCAATGGGGATCTCCTGCAAAAGTGGAAGCCTTTTTTTTTAAACTGGCAAATTCCTACCCAAAGTGTAAACCGTAATAATGCTATTTTGTGCTTCTCCATCACCTTTCATCTGAGGATGCTTTATAAGTTGCATGTTTATCTTCTCAGCTAACTAGTAATACTTAACTTGCAGGGTATGTATTACTATCCCTCCATTCTGTAGATGGGGAAACTGAGGCACGGGGAGCTTAAGTAACTTGCCCAAGATCAAGGAGACAGTCTCTGTAGCAAGTGGGGCTCACACTGGGAACAGATGCTCAGATCACAGAAACTCTGTCATATACTCAGAAGTAAAAGACCATAATCCTCCCTAATGTTTAAACTAATGGCTACTTCAAAGGAATTCTCTTGCAAAATCTTGCTTTCTTTCAAGCCACAGGCATCCCCGGAACAGGACAGCTTTATGGCCAGTCCGTCACGGCTACAGTTTGACAAGGGGACCAAGAAAAACGCTCAATGGGTCACACCTCCTTCCAGTTAATGCTTGTTGCTGTTTAAGGGGTAAAAGATTTTCAATTAAGTATAGCGTAAGTACATGAAACTCCCTCCCTAAGATCCAGATGGCATGGAATACCACCAGGCTGTTTAATAATAGTTACCCTGAACTCAATGCTTTGGGAATTGGGCTCTTGGGACACTGGGCAACTGAATCAGTTTTTAAAGAACAAAACCTTGTGAAGAGTCATATGTGGCAAGAGCTCATAAGAGCTGCAATACTGGGTCAGATCATATTCCATCTTGCTCAGTATCCTGTCTCCAACAGTGGCCCCTACCAGAGCTTCAAGGGGAGTAAACACAACAGAGCAATTATGGAGTGATCCACCCCTCTCTTCCACTCCCAGCTTCTAGCAGTTACAGATTTAGAGTCACCTAAAGCATGGGGTAACATCCCTTATCATCTTGGCTAATAGCTATTGATGGAGCTATCCTCCATGAACTTATCCAATTCTTGCTTAAGCCCAGTTATACTTTTGGTCACCACAACATCCCATGTCAATGAGTTCCACAGGTTAGTTGTGCACGGTGTGAAAAAGTACTTCCTTTTGTTTGTATTAAACCTACTGCCTATTCATTTGATCAGGTGACCCCCTGGTTTTTGTATTGTGTGAAATGGTAAATAATGCTTCTCTATTCACTTTTTCTACAACAATCATGATTTTATAGGCCTCTATCACATCCCGCTTAGTCATCTCTTTAGTCTCTCCTTGTATGGAAGCCATTCCAGACCCTGGGTAATTTTTGCTTCTCTTTTCTGAGCCGTTTCCAGTCCCCACAGCCTGACATCTGCGGTTCGGAGATCCTCGTCCCCTCCACTAGCAGGACATGTGGTGGACAGGAAAGCACAGCAGCCATGCAGCAAAGGGCTGAGACAGGGCATTCAGAGTAAGGCATGGAGCTGAAGCTCAGGATCTGACTTTGGGAGGGATAACAGCCATTTCAGCTCATCAGGGATGGACTCAGATGACTGAGAAAAATGCCAAGTCTTGAGCCCACACTCCCCAACAACTACAATAGACTCATCCATAGACACCATTGGGAACAGTCCCAGGCTTGTATATAGGGGAAATTACCAACATTTACTCCAGGGGGAATTTTGTGCCACAACACAGTGCAGAATTTGCACATAATTTCATTTCCCCCTCCTCCCCCCGAGAGCAGAATTAGTGCTGCAAAGCTGCTGGCTGTCAGTAGCAGATGCGGGACCTAGCAGAGCCTGGCTCTCCAGCTTGCAAATACATGACACTGCCAGGGGGAGGGGGAGCTGGACTTTTCCATGCAGGTGCAGTTCCCAGCATGTCCTGAAGGAAGGAAGTGGCATGCAGGAAACTCTGTACAAGCCTGGGACCCAGCATCAGGTCCAGATTCTCCCTCTGGATCCCTGGGTTCTGGGTAGTAGGGGGTGCAGGTGTCTGGGGGACTAAGGGGGTGCCCCACAGCTGGACTCTGGGAGGGTAGGGGGTGTGGATGTCTAAGACTGGAGGGACAGAGATTTCTCCCAAGATGGGCCCAGCTGATGTGTGTGACACACTCAGACAGGTGCCCAACAAAAGCATAACAGAGAAACAGGAACTGGGTTGTTGTAGGAGTTTCTTTGACTCTCTACTCCTGGGGGAATCTTTTTTGCTGTCTGTATTGTTACAGACATAGTGGCTGACAGGTATTTTGAAATAAGATACCAAAATAATTGAAACTGGTGTGATTATATTATTATTTTGACAAATAAAATATACAGAATTTTAAAATATTGTGTGCAGAATGTTTAATTTTTTAGTGCAGAATTCCCTCAGGAATACACATTACTACACCACTATGTGGGTGCCTTCCTACGTGAACACTTATTCCAAACAATGGCCTTTTTAGTTTAGATTACATCCCCTTGGAAGTAATACTGGTAGGTTTTCCTGCATAGACGCACCCTAGCTCTGAGATTTCAATCAAGTTTTGCAAAACCAAACCAAATGCTACAGCTGCTACACACGTGTACAGCTTCCATTCTTGTCAGCAAGTTAAAGAAGTATGGGCTGGATGAATGCACTATAAGGTGGGTAGAAAGTTGGCTAGATTGTCGGGCTCAACGGGTAGTGATCAATGGCTCCATGTCTAGTTGGCAGCTGGTGTCAAGTGGAGTGCCCCAGGGGTCGGTCCTGGGGCCGGTTTTGTTCAATATCTTCATAAATGATCTGGAGGATGGTGTGGATTGCACTCTCAGCAAATTTGTGGATGATACTAAACTAGGAGGAGTGGTAGATACGCTGGAGGGCAGGGATAGGATACAGAGGGACCTAGACAAATTGGAGGATTGGGCCAAAAGAAATCTGATGAGGTTCAATAAGGATAAGTGCAGGGTCCTGCACTTAGGGCGGAAGAACCCAATGCACCGCTACAGACTAGGAACCGAATGGCTAGGCAGCAGTTCTGCGGAAAAGGACCTAGGGATGACAGTGGACGAGAAGCTGGATATGAGTCAGCAGTGTGCCCTTGTTGCCAAGAAGGCCAATGGCATTTTGGGATGTATAAGTAGGGGCATAGCGAGGAGATCGAGGGACGTGATCGTCCCCCTCTATTCGACATTGGTGAGGCCTCATCTGGAGTACTGTGTCCAGTTTTGGGCCCCACACTACAAGAAGGATGTGAAAAAATTGGAAAACATCCAGCGGAGGGCAACAAGAATGATTAGGGGACTGGAACACATGACTTATGAGGAGAGGCTGAGGGAACTGGGATTCTTTAGTCTGCAGAAGTGAAGAATGAGGGGGGATTTGATAGCTGCTTTCAACTACCTGAGAAGTGGTTCCAGAGAGGATGGTTCTAGACTATTCTCAGTGGTAGAAGAGGACAGGAC
This sequence comes from Chelonia mydas, assembly GCF_015237465.2. Classification (NCBI taxonomy): domain Eukaryota; kingdom Metazoa; phylum Chordata; order Testudines; family Cheloniidae; genus Chelonia; species Chelonia mydas. The sequence continues at coordinate 41,494 of NW_025111286.1, read as the reverse complement.
AAGGAGTAATGGTCTCAAGTTGCAGTGGGGGAGGTTTAGGTTGGATATTAGGAAAAACTTTTTCACTAAGAGGGTGGTGAAACTCTGGAATGCGTTACCTAGGGAGGTGGTAGAATCTCCTTCCTTGGAAGTTTTAAAGGTCAGGTTTGACAAAGCCTTGGCTGGGATGATTTGATTGGGGATTGGTCCTGCTTTGAGCAGGGGGTTGGACTAGATGACCTCCTGAGGTCCCTTCCAACCCTGATATTCTATGATTCTATGACCAGGCTGCACTGCACATGGGCTCCTTAGTGACAAGCGCTCAGGAGCTTAGATTTACAACCCCCAAAATAGCACAAATTGAGCACTATGCTGGGGCCGGCACAGACTAGAAGGGGCGAATGCCCCCTACTGGGTCCTCCCACCCCACTCACTGCAGCCCCTAGCACCCCATAAGCTCCATCCATGCATAGTAAGGGGACTGGTACATGGAATTGCAAGCCCAATAGCAAGGATTTCTGATGACTCTGTAAACTCAGGGCGGGGGAGTGGAGAATTGCTAATATAGTTCCTATTTTTAAGAAATGGAAAAAAACGTGGTCCAGGTATCTACAGGCCTTTTAATTTGACCTCAGCTGTCTGCAAGGTCTTGGGACAAATTTTGAGAGAGAAAGTAATGACGGACAAAGGGGTGAACGGTAACTGGGATAAAATACAACCTGGTTTTACAATCAGTAGCTCCTGCCAGGCCAACCTGATCTGTTTCTCTGCGAAGATAACTGAGGTTTTAGACAAAGGAAATGCAGTAGATCTAATCCAGTGGTTCTCAAACTTTTTGTATTGGTGACCCCTTTCGAACACCAAGCCTCTGAGTGCGACCCCCCCTTAAAAATTAAAAACACATTTTTGATATTTAACACTATGTTAAATACTAAATTTAAACCCTATTGCTTAAAATGAATTTACCTTTACTCACTGCTTTTAAATTAAGACTAAAACACAGCGGGTGGCGGGGCTCGGGGCTGACAACCCTGTGTGTGCTCCCGGCTGATAACCCTCAGCATGGCCAGGCTCCGCCTGAAACCCCATTACAGGGGTCGGGGCTCACAGCGTCCTGGATGCCCCAGCTCAGGGCTCACAGCCCCACTCCTGGTTGGGGTCAGGACCTGCAACCCCATGTGGCAGTCGGACTCAGGGATCACAGCCCCGCTCCTGGCCAGGGTTGGGGTCTGGGCTTGCAGCCCTGTGTGGGGGTTGGAGTCGGGGCTCGCAACCACGATTCCCTGTCGGGGTCGGGGCTCACAGCCCAGCGCAGGGGTCGGGGTCGGGACTCACAGCCGCACACCGGGGTCAGGGCTCACAGCCTAGCACAGGGGTCGGGACCCACAGCCGTGTGCCCGGGTTGGGGCTCGTAGCCCTGCAGCTCCACACAGGGGTCGGGGCTGACAGCCTGGCACAGGGGTCGGGGCTCGCAACTTACAGCCGCGCGCTGGGGTCGGGGCTCGTGATCCCCCCACTTAACCAGGTTGTGATCCCCAGTTTGAGAACCAATGATCTAATCTACCTGGATGTCAGTGAGGCATTTGATACAATTGGGAAATTATTAGTTCAATTGGAGAAGATGGGGTTTAATATGAGAATTGAAAGGTGGATAAGGAACTGGTGAAAAGGACCTGCAGAAAAGGACCTGGGGTTACAGCAGATGAGAAGCTGGATATGAGTCAGCAGTGTGCCCGTGTTGCCAAGAAGGCTAACAGCATATTGGGCTGCATTAGTAGGAGCATTGCCCACAGATCGAGGGAAGTGATTATTCTCCTCTATTCAGCACTGGGGAGGGCCTCATCTGGAGTATTGCGTCCAGTTTTGGGCCCCCACTACAGAAAGGATGCAGACAAATTGGAGAGAGTCCAGCGGAGGGCGATGAAAATGAGTAGGGAGCTGGGGCACGTGACTTATGGGGAGAGGCTGAGGGAACTGTGGTTATTTTGTCTGCAGAAGAGAAGAGTGAGGGGGGATTTGATAGCTGTCATGGAGTCCCCGGGCGATGCTCTGGAACTGCTCCCCATGAAGCCAGTCAGGACTCTGGGGAAGTCTCCTGTCTGTGAGCAGACTGTCTGCAGGACACACAGCTCACACAGCTTCCTGGGTCTGACCTCGGAGCATTCAGCCTCCTCTGCCCCTCCGTGCGCTTCCCACAGCAAGTCCGCTCAGGCGGGGCTCCTGGGGAAGCCAGAGGGTCCTGCACCCCAACTTCGCAGTCAGATGTGACTCTCAGCAAGCCAGTAAAACAGAGGTTTATTAAACGACAGGAACATGGTCTAAAACAGAGCTTGTAGGTGCAGAGAACAGGACCCCTCAGCTGGGTCCATTTTGGGGGGCAGTGAGCCAGACAACCACGTCTGTCTTTCACTCCATGTCCCAGCCACCCCAAACTGAAACTCCCTCCAGCCCCTCCTCCTCTGGACTTTGTTCCTTTCCCGGGCCAGGAAGTCACCTGATTCCCTTGTTCTCCAACCCTTTAGCTCTCACCTTGCAGGGGGGAAGGGCCCAGGCCATCAGTGGCCAGGAAACAGGGTGTCGGCCATTCTCTGTGTCCAGACTCCTGCGCACACCCGCCCTCTAGGGCTCTGCAGTGATCATACACCCTTATCCCACCACCTAGATACTTAAGAACTGCATAGGGGAAACTGAGGCACCCCCACACTATTCAGAGGAAACATTAAGAACAGTCCCACTTCGTCACATCAGCGCCCCCCCAACTTGTCTAGGATTTTATCGGTGGTAGGCATCGGACACGGTGATGGCACTGAACTTCCGATATCCACACAGAACCGGATCGACCCATCCTTCTTGGGGACCAGCACCATGGGAGAGGCCCAGGGGCTGGAGGACGGCTGGACCACCCCTAAAGCCAGCATGTCTCCAACCTCTCTCTCCAGGTCCTGGGCTGTTTTCCTAGTGACCCTGAATGGGGAACACCTGATGGGAAGATTGGCTCCTGTTTCTACCCGGTGAACAGCCAGGTTAGTGAGCCCAGGCCGGCTGGAGAACAGCTGCCGGTGTGAAGGCAGCACCTCTCTGATCTCTGCCTGCTGGGCAGGGGTTAGCTGGTCTGAGGGGAGAATTGATTCCAGCGAGGGGTCAGCCCCCACCTCAGGGAGGAGTCCCACCAGGGGATCCTCTCCCTTCTCCTCCCACTGCCCACACCCAGCCAGCCCCAACTTCTCCCTGTCCCAGTATGGCTTCATCATGTTGACATGGTGCTCCCGGTGGCGGTGTGCCCGGATGGATAGTTCCACTACATATTTCACTTCATTTACCTGTCTGATGACCTTGAAGGGGCCGTCCCAGGCAGCTTGCAGCTTGTGCTTCCTCATGGGGATGAGAAGCATCCCCTGGTCCCTGGTAGCCTAGAAGCAGGCACGTGCTGAGCGGTTGTACCAGACCTTCTGCTTCCTCTGTGCCCTGGCTAGGTTTCCCCTGGCCAAGCCCATGAGCTCCGCGAGCTTTTCCAGAAAGGTCAGTACATACTCCATCGGGGGAAGCCTTCCCCCCGCACTCGTCCCTCATCAAGTCGAGGGGTCCCCTCACCCTCCTCCTATACAACAACTCGAAAGGGGAAAACCCTGTGGATTCCTGGGGCACTTCCCTGTATGGGAACAGCAGGTGGGGTAAATACTTCTCCCAGTCCTGTGGGTGCTGGTCCAGAAAGGTTTTCAGCATCATCTTTAGGGTCCCATTGAACCTCTCCCCCAGCCTGTTGGACTGAGGGTGACACGCCGAGGCCCAGGTGTGTCAGACCCCACACTTCTCCCACAAGCACTGGAGCAGGGTTGACATGAAGTTGGATGTCTGGTCTGTAAGGACCTCCTTGGGGAACCCACTCTGCTGAAAATGGTGAGCAGCGCGTCTGCCACGGTGTCTGCCTGCATAGAGGACATGGCCACTGCCTCGGGGTAGCGAAATCTACCCCCACCAGAATGTATTTCTTCCCCGACCGGGTTGCCCTGCTGAGGGGCCCCACTATGTCCATGGCCACCCTCTGGAAAGGCTCCTCTATGATGGGCAGAGGTCTCAGAGCTGCTTTACACTTCTCCTGGGCCTTCCCCATCCTCTGGCAGGAGTCCCAGGCCCTGCAATGCTGTTGGACGGCGTCAAAGGCCCCGGGCCAGTAAAAGTTCTGCAGCAGCCTCTGCCTGGTGCGCCAGATGCCCTGAAAGGGGAATATTGTGGGCCAAGTACAACAGTCTGTGGTGGTACCTCTGGGGGAGGACCAATTGCCTCCTGGCTTTCCAAGGTTCAGTTGGCCCTGAACCAGCCCATTCGCGGTACAGGAATCCCTTCTCCCACAGGAATCTCTCCCGGCGGTCCTCCCCCTGGGATCCTGCACCATTGTGGCCAGCAAGGGCCCTCAGCTTCTCTAAGGAGGGATCCTCCTGCAGCTCCATCTGGAATTCGGCTGCTGGGTTTGAGGGGACAGCCCTGGTTGGCGGTGCCTCAGTTTCCCCACCTTGGGACAGAGGCTCTGGCCCAGCGCTGTCAAGCCCTACCCTCGTGCTTCGGTGTGTCCCCCGACCCCAGCATAGCCCTATTGACTACGGCCCCCTGGACCCGCGGTGCCCCCTCTCTGTGGGCTTCCACCCAGTTGACACCCCGCGGGTTCTGCTTGGCTGCCATTTCCTCCATCTTCAGGCATTGAGCCACCTTGTGTCCTTTTTGGCCACAGTAATTACATTTCAGGTCCCTCAAGTCCCACGGGGGGTCGGCCTGCCCCAGCCTTCGGGGCACCTGTGAGTTGGGCTTCCTGGAGTCCCACCCTGGAGAGGTTTCTGTGTGACTCCCCTTCTGAGTCCCTGATGTGGGTCTCCCTCCTGCCCCCTATCTGCTGTTCACAAACTCATCCACTAGTGCCCCTGCACTGCCCAGATCTTTAGGCTTCCGGTCCACTAACCACACCTTAAGGTCTGGAGGGCAGATGTCATACAGCTGCCCCAACCCCACCAGGTTACACACCTCCTCTGTGGTAGTGGCCCCTGTGCCCTTCCCCCACCTACGGAGATATTCCCCCAGCAGATTGGTGACCTCCTTGTAAGTGACACCTGGGGTCTTGCGTACACCCCGGAATCGTTTCCTGTACGCCTCGGGGGTCAGTTCAAACTTCAGCAGCAAAGCCTGTTTGAACAGGTCATGGTTCCCCATCTCAATACCATCCATTTGGCTGAATGGCTCCATGGCCTTGAGATCCAGCAGGGGAGTCAGATAGTGTCATAACCATACAGCTCAGGGTAGCCTAGAATTCCTCCTTACCTAGTGTTGGCCAATTCCCACCTTCTGGCAAACAGAGGCTAGATACACTTCAGAGCTTGGTTTTGCATCCCTGCTCATCCTGACTAATTCATGAACTTATCTAGTTCTTTTTAAACCCTGTTATAGTCTTGGCTTTCACAACTTCCTCTGGCAAGGAATTCCACAGGTTGACTGTGCATTGTGTAAAGAAATACTTCCTTTTGTTTGTTTTAAACCTATTGCCTATTAATTTCATTTGATGACCTCTAGTTCTTGTGTTATGAGAAGCAGAAATAACACTTCCTTATTTACTTTCACTCCCTTAGTCATCTCTTTTCCAAGCTGAAAAGTCCCAGTCTTCTCTCTTCTTATAAGGAAGCTGTTCCATACCCCTAATAATTTTTGTTGCCCCTTTCTGTATCTTTTCCATTTCCAATATATCTTTTTGAGATGGGGCGACCACATCTGCACACAGTATTCAAGATATGGAGGTAGTGTGGATTTATATAGAGGAAATATGATATTAATTCTGCTTATGCTCAAATAAATTGGTTAGTCTCTAAGGTGCCACAAGTACTCCTTTTCTTTCTGTTAATGTTTCATTTGTTTAATCACTGTACAGTGCCTAGCACAACAGATCTTTGACCATGACTAGGGCTCCTGGGCACTATGCTAATACAAATAAATAATAACAATGATGATGCAGAATAGACCTGAGCTCTCCCTCCTGTAGCTGGGCTGGCTCTGCAGAGTTAAGATGAGTAAAATGCAACAAATCCTCCCCCTTCTCATTTTTGTCACGACCGTCACAGCTCTGATTCCAATACACACACACAGAGCAGGCCAGCTAAGGAGATGTCATTTTTAGCCAGTCACGTTTCAGAGCAAAAGCACATCATGGGACTGAAGTGACAACTTGCCGGCGGGGTAGCAAACATATTTTCTGATGGGCAACCAAATCTGAGATTCAGGTTGTCTCTAGACTGTGCAGTCCTTTAAATTCTGTCTTATTTAGACTTATAATCTTGGGGGGAAGGATTTTTTTAGATGACTGATGCATTCAAATTGTGTGAATTGCAGTGAAGACAGGAGAGAATCTAACTCTTTGCGTTTTTTGTTTGTTTGTTTTAACTAAAACATCAGGAACCAAGTTCTTCATACAGATCATGAGCCACAAGGTAGGTGTAAAAGTGTTGACCTCTCAGGCAGGTGGGGGGGCTCAGGATGGAGTATTACTTAAGTGTGTATAAGAAAAGATAACTGAGCTGCCCAAATACATGGCTTAATTTTTCTTGGGAACTGGTTCTTTGAATCCTCTTAAATGTATTGGGAAAAGAGGAAGTTTCAGACAAAAATCTGTGGATTTTAGCATCTTGGAGGAAACCTTTTCTCTGTGGAGCACAAGACTACGTGGTTCCCGGTACCCTACATTATACGTGGGCCCCCAAGAATAAGCTTGTATCCTATGCCTGCACAGCGTAGCTGTAAAGTCTACCACTTGCTGTAGTGCCGTTGATCTTTGACACTTAATAGCTGTGATGGATAAATTGAAATGACTTTAAAGTTATTTCCAGTGCCTTGAAGTTGAAGCTAGAAAAATGCAGAATGGAAATAAGGTTTATTTTTAACAGTGAGGATAATTAACCATTGGAAAAATTACTAACTGTTGTAGATTCTCCATCAAATTTTAGAAAGACATTCAATTTTGATTTCAAAAAGATCTGCTCTAGGTCAAATGGGAATTAATTCATGGCAGTCCTATGCCTTGTGTTCTACAGAAGGTCAGCCTAGATCAGTAGTTTTCAACTTTTTTTCATTTGAGGACTCCCAAAAAATTTTGAATGGAGGTGCAGCACCCCTTTGGAAATCCTAGACATAATCTGTGGACCCCCAGGGGTCTGCAGGTGACAGGTTAAAAACCACTCCTAGATTATCGTAATTGTCTCTTCTGGCCTTAGAAATCTGTGAATCTCCTCATTTTTCGTCTGTAGGGTTGATATTTTTAGGAGGAGAGTGACACTCAGAGACTGGCTCAAAGCGTCCTCCAGCAAAGCTTCAGTTCTTTCAGCATCAATCAAATGGATTTAGAAGGCAAGTATGGTAAGTGTTTCTTTGCTGGCTTCTAATATTCATGCAGGGAACTGGACTAGATGACCTCTCAAGGTCCCTTCCAGTCCTACAATTCTCTGTTTCTATTCATGGTTCCTGCAAAGATACAGTGAGAGACCGCTTAGATCTTTGAAAGTATCTTAAACTTGGTTAAAGGAGGGAGTGGAGTAACTTTCCGCTATAGGCATTAAGTTTGGTGAATATATGCTTCTGTGTATTAGAGCAGCAGTTCACAACTTCTTTCATTCTGGGACCCAAAACCAGGTGCAGTGGTGGTCTTGCAATTCAAAACCACACAAACGTTAGAGGCAATAAAGGATGATGTGGGTCAATATCACAGCAAGAAACAATACCTAGGTTTTTCAAGGTGGGTGTGAGACCGGCTGGGTAATATGTAGTTGTTGCGTCAGGGCCTGGGTGTTCTGAGACAAATGCTTCTGGGCAGTGTATTGGGTGCAGATACTCTACATCATGCCCCAACCTTTGTGAGCCAGGAAGGCTGGAGTGGGGGCGTAACTGCAGCTGTGTGTGGTTCGTTTTATTTATTTAGTGTATGCAATCCGGCCAAGCCGCAGCGTTCTTATCAGTGATGTTCAAGGCATGAAGACCTCCAGGAAGTTGCCATTTTGCAGTCCTCCACAGTGTGCATCATGGTTTGTGAGTTCCCACACTGACCTAATGGACTATGTCCCCCAGCTGCAGCATGTCTGTGGTCTGGAGAAATGGATGATCCAACTAGCAGATCAAATTTGCCGTGTGGGGTACAAACTGGTTATAAAGCTACAGTCATGTCTTGTGCAGCCAGGGCCTAAATCAGTTTCCTGCGGATCATCCCAGTGAAGTGACTGTTCTTATTAAGGCCCTGTGCTTGCCATAATTCATAATAGACTTTATTACCAGTGGCTGGCTCCAAAATGCGTTTTGCTACAGACGCAACATGGTTAATATCCTGTTAGTACTAGGGCTGTCAAGCAATTGAAAAATGTAATTGCGCACTTAAAAATAATAGAATACCATTTAAACATTTGTGGATGTTTTCTACATTTTCAAATATATTTATTTCAATTACAACGCAGAATACAAAGTGTACAGTGCTCACTTATATTTATTTTTTATTACAAATATTTATACTGTACAAAAAAACAAAAGAAATAGTGTTTTTCACTTGACCTAATAAAAGTAATATAGTGCAATCTCTTTATCATGAAAGTTGAACTCGCAAATGTAGAATTATGTACAAAAAAATTGTTTTGTTTGAGAATGCAATGTAAAACTTTAGAGCCTACAAGTACACTCAGTCTTACTTCTTGTTCAGCCAATTGCTAAGACAAACAAGTTTGTTTACATTTGCAGGAGATAATGTGTCCATGCTGATGAGTTCTGCTCAATAACGATCCAAAGCAGTGTGGCCCACACATGTTCACTTTCATCATCTGAGTTAGATGCCACCAGCAGAAGGTTGATTTTCTCTTTTGGTGGTTTAGATCTGTAGTTTCCACATTGGAGTATTGCTCTTTTAAGACTTCTGAAAGCATGCTCCACACCTCGTCCCTCTCAGATTTTGGAAGGCACTTCAGATTCTTAAACCTTGGGTCGAGTGCTGTAGCTATCTTTAGAAATGTCAGATTGGTACCTTCTTTGTGTTTGGTCATATCTGCATTGAAAGTGTTCTTAAAATGAACATCATTTGCTGGGTCATCATCTGCGACTGCTATAACAGGAAATCTGTGGCAGCATGCGGGTGAAACAGTGCAGGGGGCGCACCGCTCTCCCCCAAGGAGTTCAGTCACACGTTATTTAACCCATTATTTTTTTAACAAGTGTCATCCGCATGGAAGCACGTCCTCTGGAACAGTGGCCGAGGCATGAAGGGGCATACGAATGTTCAGCACCTCTGGCATGTAAATACTTTGCAATGCTGGCTACAAAAGTGCCATACAAACGCCTGTTGTCCCTTTCAGGTGACATTGTGAATAAGAAGTGGGCAGCATATCTCCCATAAATGTCAACAGACTTGTTTCTCTCAGTGATTGAGTGAAGAAGAAGTAGGAGTGAGTAGACTTGTAAGGTCTAAAGTTTTACATTGGTTTGTTTTTGGGTGCAGTTATGTAACAAAAAAATCTATATTTGTAAGTTGCACTTTTACGATAAAGAGATTGCACTTCAGTACTTGTATGAGGTGAATTGAAAAATGTGATTTCTTTTGTTTATCATTTTTACAGTGCAAATATTTGTAATAAATAGAATAGAGTGAGCACTGTACATTTTGTATTCTGTGTTGTAATTGAAATCAATATATTTGAAAATGTAGAATACACCCGAAAATGTTTAATACACACACACAATAGAATACCAATTGAAATGTAACTGTGCGATTCATTTTTTTTAAATTTTTTTTTGAGTTAATCGCGTGAGTTAACTGTGATTAATCAACAGCCCTAACTAGTACCATGGTCAGGTAAGGGTGCTGCCCTCTCCAGAGGCCTAGCCAGGTATATGGTGTTGGTTTGAAGCACTGGGGACTTTTTTCTCCCCATAGTAGTAGTTCATGGATGCACGGGCTTGGTGCTCTGGAACCATTGAATGAAGTTCAGGGCTTGTCTACGCTTCCGCTTAAGTTGTTGTCACTTATGTCAGTCACGGATATGAAAAAGCCACCCCCCTGAGCTGTCCGCACCAGCACTAAGTCAGTGGGACACACTCTCATTCTGTCATAGCTTCCACCTTTCACTGAGGTGGAGTAATTATGCTGACAGGAAAGCGCTCTCTGGTCTTCATAGTGCGTTTACACTACTGCCCTACATTAGCGCAGCTGCAGTGAGTCTGGTGAAGACTAGCCCCCAGACCAGGACCCTCTTGCAGTGTGACTACCCGTTGGGGCACACTCTCACTAGGACAAGCCTCCTGGGCTTCAGCTCCTCCTTGGTCTGACCTCGGAGTATTCAGCATCCCTGTCGCACGCCATAAGCTCCCTGCAGTGAGCCACCTGAATAGGACAGCTGGGGAAACCTTACACGCCCTCCAAAGGGGCCATGCACCCCCGACTTCAGCAGTCAGGAGTGACTCTCAGCCAGCGGTGTAAAACAGAAGGGGTTATTAGTCGTCTGGAACACAGCATAGAGCAGAATCTTGTTAGCACAGAAAGCAGGAAGTTACAGCAAAGTTCAACTTGAGGAGACCCAGAGCCATGGGTCTCTCCTCCTGAGTCCCAAACCAGGAGTCTGACCAGCCTCCAGCAGTCCACCTACAGTCACACCCAGTTGCCCCTCCTCCATCTTGTATGCTGTTCCCCAGGCAAACCAGTCACCTGGCCTCCACCTCCCTTTGTTCTCCCATTCCTCCAACTGGCTCGTGCAGAGGATGGGGCCCAGCAATCAGTTGCCAGGATACAACTATTTCTGGGCCCAGGGAGCTAGTCGGCACTTGCACCTTCCCTCTCAGGGTATCTGCAAAGGTCACACACCCTTATCCCCCCACCTAGATACTTGTGCAACGCATAGGGAAAACTGAGGCACGCACAGTATTCATGCAAACACTAGGACATTTTCCACTTCGTCACAAGTAGCCATTTGTCCTAAGTACCTGTGTCAGTCTTTCTCAATGGCCTGTCCCTCAGATCTCCCTGACACTGTTTAGAAAGGCTGCAAGCTTTGGATTCACCAAGGGCAAGTGATGCCTGACCAACCTGATTGCCTTCCATGATGAGATAACTGGTTCTGTGGATATGGGGAAAGCAGTGCATGTGATATATCTTGACTTTAGCAAAACTTTTGATACGGTCTCCCACAGTATTGTTGCCAGCAAGTTAAAGTAGTGTGGATTGGATGAATGGACTATAAGGTGGATAGAAAGTTGGCTAGATTGTCGGGCTCAGCGGGTAGTGATCAATCCAGCAGAGATGGCCTTGGAGTACGAAGGTAAATGCAAAAGGATTTACTTCAGAATGCCGTGCTTCTGCCAATCCTTAGCACGTCACTGCTGTATAACTAGCTAATTTGGTAGCTTCAAGGGTTTTTATAGTAATGTTTATTTCCAGCTCACTGTTCTGCATAAGTATAGTCATTAATATGTACTGGCCACTCTGCACTACTGATTGCGCTTTCCTCATTTTTAATTGAATATTCCACTCACCCAAAATCCGAAGTGAATTTGGTTGGGTACACACAGTGAGTGCCAACTTAGCAGTTTAGCATTTTTGTCTCGGCTATTAAAAATTGATGGCTTTACCCCGTTAGAGGGCAGCTCCAGTACCTAGTATGCTTCCACTCTTGTTAATTGTGTTGATGATGAACTTGGATCTTGTTTTACAGAATGTTTTCTTTTGTCTTTTTATTCCTTCTCTTCCAGTTGATGCTTTGGATCCAGAGAGGTTAATACAATGTCCCTATGATAACTATCATCGAATCAGGGCCTGTTGGTTTCCCTATCATCTTATAAAGTGCAGGAAGGTAGGATGCATCCGATGAAGTGAGCTGTAGCTCACGAAAGCTTATGCTCAAATAAATTGGTTAGTCTCTAAGGTGCCACAAGTACTCCTTTTCTTTTTGCGAATACAGACTAACACGGCAGGTAGGATGGGATGTTAAGGTCTCTAATGCACTTGGGAAATCATATTTTTGTAAATGCTTATGCATGGTGAGCTCGGTATGCTGTGCTGC
>NW_025111286.1:0-28962 GCF_015237465.2 Chelonia mydas | reverse complement strand
GTTGGATCACCCCTAAAGCCAGCATGTCTCCAACCTCTCTCTCCAGGTCCTGGGCTGTTTTCCTAGTGACCCTGAATGGGGAACACCTGATGGGAAGAATGGCTCCTGTTTCCACCCGGTGAACAGCCAGGTTAGTGAGCCTAGGCCGGCTGGAGAACAGCTGCCGGTGTGAACGCAGCACCTCTCTGATCTCTGCCTGCTGGGCAGGGGTGAGCTGGTCTGAGAGGAGAATTGATTCCAGTGAGGGGTCAGCCCCCACTTCAGGGAGGAGTCCCACCAGGGGATCCTCTCCCTTCTCCTCCCACTGCCCACACCCAGCCAGCCCCAACTTCTCCCTGGCCCAGTATGGCTTCATCATGTTGACATGGTGCACCCGGTGGTGGTGTGCCCGGATGGACAGTTCCACGACATATTTCACTTCATTTACCTGTCTGATGACCTTGAAGGGGCCGTCCCAGGCAGCTTGCAGCTTGTGCTTCCTCATGGGGATGAGAAGCATGCCCTGGTCCCTGGTAGCATAGAAGCAGGCACGTGCTGAGCGGTTGTACCAGACCTTCTGCTTCCTCTGTGCCCTGGCTAGGTTTCCCCTGGCCAAGCCCATGAGCTCCGCGAGCTTTTCCAGAAAGGTCAGAACATACTCCATCAGGGGAGGCCTTCCCCCCGCACTCGTCCCTCATCAAGTCGAGGGGCCCCTCGCCCTCCTTCTATACAACAACTCGAAAGGGGAAAACCCTGTGGACTCCTGGGGCCCTTCCCTGTATGTGAACAGCAGGTGGGGTAAATACTTCTCCCAGTCCTGTGGGTGCTGGTCCAGAAAGGTTTTCAGCATCATCTTTAGAGTCCCATTGACCCTCTCCCCCAGCCTGTTGGACTAAGGGTGACACCCCGAGGCCCAGGTGTGTCAGACCCCACACGTCTCCCACAAGCACTGGAGCAGGGTTGAAGTGAAGTTGGACCTCTGGTCTGTAAGGACCTCCTTGGGGAACCCCACTCTGCTGAAAATGGTGAGCAGCGCGTCTGCCACGATGTCTGCCTCCACAGGGGACCATGGCCACTGCCTCGGGGTAGCGCAGAGCGAAATCTACCCCCAGCAGAATGTATTTCTTCCCCGACCGGGCGGCCCTGCTGAGGGGCCCCCCTATGTCCATGGCCACCCTCTGGAAAGGCTCCTCTCTGATGGGCAGAGGTCTTAGAGCTGCTTCACACTTATCCCGGGCCTTCCCCCCGCTCTGGCTGGAGTCCCAGGCCCTGCAATGCTGCTGGACGGCGTCAAAGGCCCCGGGCCACTGAAAGTTTGGCAGCAGCCTCGGCCTGGTGCCGGATGCCCTGAAAGGGGAATATCGTGGGCCAAGTACCACAGTCTGTGGTGATACCTCTGGGGAGGGACCACCAACTGCCTCCTGGCTTTCCAAGGTTCAGCTGGCCCTGAACCAGCCCATTCCCGGTACAGGAATCCCTTCTCCCACAGGAATCTCTCCCGGCGGTCCTCCCCCTGGGATCCTGCACCATTGTGGCCAGCCAGGGCCCTCAGCTTCTCTAAGGAGGGATCCTCCTGCAGCTCCATCTGGAATTCGGCTGCTGGGTTTGAGGGGACAGCCCTGCTTGGCGGTGCCTCATTTTCCCCACCTTGGGACAGAGGCTCTGGCCCAGCACTGTCAAGCCCTACCCTCGTGCTTCGGTGTGTCCCCCGACCCCAGCATAGCCCTATCGACTGCGGCCCCCTGGACCCGCGGTGCCCCCTCTTGGTGGGCTTCCACCCAGTTGAAACCCCGCGGGTTCTGCTTGGCTGCCATTTCCTCCATCTTCAGGCATTGAGCCACCTTGTGTCCTTTTTGGCCACAGTAATTACATTTCAGGTCCCTCAAGTCCCACGGGGGGTCGGCCTGCCCCGGCCTTCAGGGGCACCTGTGCGTTGGGCTTCCTGGAGTCCCACCCTGGAGAGGTCTCTGTGTGATTCCCCTTCTGAGTCCCTGATGTGGGTCTCCCTCCTGCCCCCTATCTGCTGTTCACAAACTCATCCACTAGTGCCCCTGCACTGCGCAGATCTTTAGGCTTCTGGTCCACTAACCACATCTTAAGGTCTGGAGGCCAGATGTTATAAAGTGTTCTTAAAATGAACAACATGTGCTGGGTCATCATCCGCGACTGCTATAACAGGAAATCTGTGGCAGCGTGCGGGTGAAACAGCGCAGGGGGCGCACCGCTCTCCCCCAAAGGAGTTCAGTCACACATTATTTAACCCATTAGTTTTTTTAACAAGTGTCATCCGCATGGAAGCACGTCCTCTGGAACGGTGGCCGAGGCATGAAGGGGCATACGAATGTTCAGCATCTCTGGCATGTAAATACCTTGCAAGGCCGGCTACAAAAGTGCCATACAAATGCCTGTTCTCACTTTCAGGTGACATTGTGAATAAGAAGTGGGCAGCATATCTCCCATAAATGTCAACAGACTTGTTTCTCTCAGTGATTGACTGAACAAGAAGTAGGAGTGAGTAGACCTGTAAGGTCTAAAGTTTTACATTGTTTTGTTTTTGGGTGCAGTTATGTGACCAAAAAATCTACATTTGTAAGTTGCACTTTCACGATAAAGAGATTGCACTTCAGTACTTGTATGAGGTGAATTGAAAAATACGATTTCTTTTGTTTATCATTTTTACAGTGCAAATATTTGCAATAAATAGAATAGAGTGAGCACTGTACTTTTTGTATTCTGTTTCAGAGTAACAGCCGTGTTAGTCTGTATTCGCAAAAAGGAAAGGAGTACTTGTGGCACCTTAGAGACTAACCAATTTATTTGAGCATGAGCTTTTGTGAGCTACAGCTCACTTCATCGGATGCATACTGTGGAAATTGCAGAAGACATTATTATATACACAGACACCATGAAACAATACCTCCTCCCACCCCACTCTCCTGCTGGTAATAGCTTATCTAAAGTGATCATCAAGATGGGCCATTTCCAGCACAAATCCAGGTTTTCTCACCCTCCGCCCCCCCACAGACAAACTCACTCTCTTGCTGGTAATAGCCCATCCAAAGTGACCACTCTCTTCACAATGTGTATGATAATCAAGGTGGGCCATTTCCTGCAGGAATCCAGGTTCTCTCACCCCCTCACCCCCCTCCAAAAACCACACACACAAACTCACTCTCCTGCTGGTAATAGCCTATCCAAAGTGACCACTCTCCTTACAACGTGCATGAAAATCAAGGTGGGCCATTTCCAGCACAAATACAGGTTTTCTCACCCCCCCACCCCCATACACACACAAACTCACTCTCCTGCTGGTAATAGCCTATCCAAAGTGACCACTCTCCTTACAACGTGCATGAAAATCAAAGTGGGCCATTTCCAGCACAAATCCAGGTTTTCTCACCCCACCCCACCCCAAAACACACACACACAAATTCACTCTCCTGCTGGTAATAGCCTATCCAAAGTGACCACTCTCCTTACAATGTGCCTGAAAATCAAGGTGGGCCATTTCCAGCACAAATCCAGGTTTTTTAACCCCCCCCACACACACACACACACACAAACTCACTCTCCTGCTGGCAATAGCTCATCCAAACTGACCACTCTCCCCACAATGTGCATGACAATCAAGGTGGGCCACTTCCAGCATAAATCCAAGTTTAACCAGAAGGACGGGGGGGGGGGGGGGGGGGGGGGAGGGGTAGGAAAAAACAAGGGGAAATAGGCTACCTTGCATAATGACTTAGCCACTCCCAGTCTCTATTTAAGCCTAAATTAATAGTATCCAATTTGCAAATGAATTCCAATTCAGCAGTTTCTCGCTGGACTCTGGATTTGAAGTTTTTTTGTTGTAAGATAGCGACCTTCATGTCTCTGATTGCGTGACCAGAGAGATTGAAGTGTTCTCCGACTGGCTTATGATAGGTCCTTGCAACAAAGCCCATTGCCAACTGTGCCCACATATCTATTCAGGGGACACCATCACAGGGCCTAATAACATCAGCCACACTATCAGAGGCTTGTTCACCTGCACATCCACCAATGTGATATATGCCATCATGTGCCAGCAATGCCCCTCTGCCATGTACATTGGTCAAACTGGACAGTCTCTACGTAAAAGAATAAATGGACACAAATCAGATGTCAAGAATTATAACATTCATAAGCCAGTCGGAGAACACTTCAATCTCTCTGGTCACGCAATCAGAGACATGAAGGTCGCTATCTTACAACAAAAAAACTGCTGAATTGGAATTCATTTGCAAATTGGATACTATTAATTTAGGCTTAAATAGAGACTGGGAGTGGCTAAGTCATTATGCAAGGTAGCCTATTTCCCCTTGTTTTTTCCTACCCCGCCCCCCGTCCTTCTGGTTAAACTTGGATTTATGCTGGAAGTGGCCCACCTTGATTGTCATGCACATTGTGGGGAGAGTGGTCAGTTTGGATGAGCTATTGCCAGCAGGAGAGTGAGTTTGTGGGGGGGGGGGGGGTTAAAAAACCTGGATTTGTGCTGGAAATGGCCCACCTTGATTTTCAGGCACATTGTAAGGAGAGTGGTCACTTTGGATAGGCTATTACCAGCAGGAGAGTGAGTTTGTGTGTGTGTGTTTTGGCGGGGGGGGGTGGGGTGAGAAAACCTGGATTTGTGCTGGAAATGGCCCACCTTGATTTTCATGCACGTTGTAAGGAGAGTGGTCACTTTGGATAGGCTATTACCAGCAGGAGAGTGAGTTTGTGTGTGTATGGGGGTGGGGGGGTGAGAAAACCTGTATTTGTGCTGGAAATGGCCCACCTTGATTTTCATGCACGTTGTAAGGAGAGTGGTCACTTTGGATAGGCTATTACCAGCAGGAGAGTGAGTTTGTGTGTGTGGTTTTTGGAGGGGGGTGAGGGGGTGAGAGAACCTGGATTCCTGCAGGAAATGGCCCACCTTGATTATCACACACATTGTGAAGAGAATGGTCACTTTGGATGGGCTATTACCAGCAAGAGAGTGAGTTTGTCTGTGGGGGGGCGGAGGGTGAGAAAACCTGGATTTGTACTGGAAATGACCCATCTTGATGATCACTTTAGATAAGCTATTACCAGCAGGAGAGTGGGGTGGGAGGAGGTATTGTTTCATGGTGTCTGTGTATATAATAATGTCTTCTGCAATTTCCACAGTATGCATCCGATGAAGTGAGCTGTAGCTCACGAAAGCTCATGCTCAAATAAATTGGTTAGTCTCTAAGGTGCCACAAGTACTCCTTTTTTTTTTTTTTGTATTCTGTGTTGTAACTGAAATCAATATATTTGAAAATGTAGAAAACATCCCAAAATGTGTAATACACAATAGAATACCAATTGAAATGTAACTGTGCGATTCATTTTTTTAATAATTTTTTTTTGAGTTAATCGCGTGAGTTAACTGTGATTAATCGACAGCCCTAATTAGTACCATGGTCAGGTAAGGGTGCTGCCCTCTCCAGAGGCATAGCCAGGTATATGGTGTTGGTTTGAGGCATTGGGGACTTTTCCCCCCATAGTAGTTCATGGATGCATGGGCTTGGTGCTCTGGAACCATTGAATGAAGTTCAGGGCTTGTCTACGCTTCCGCTTAAGTTGATGTAACTTATGTCGGTCACGGACATGAAAAAGCCACCCCCCTGAGCTGTCCGCACCGGCGCTAAGTCAGTGGGACACACTCTCATTCTGTCATAGCTTCCACCTTTCGCTGAGGTGGGGTAATTATGCTGACAGGAAAGCGCTCTCTGGTCTTCATAGTGCGTTTACACTACTGCCCTACATTAGCGCAGCTGCAGTGAGTCTGGTGAAGACTAGCCCCCAGACCAGGACCCTCTTGCAGTGTGACTACCCCTCGGGGCACACTCTCACTAGGACAAGCCTCCTGGGCTTCAGCTCCTCCTTGGTCTGACCTCGGAGCATTCAGCATCCCTGTCTCACGCCATAAGCTCTCTGCAGTGAGCCACCTGAATAGGACACCTGGGGAAATCTTACACACCCTCCAAAGGGGCCATGCACCCCCGACTTCAGCAGTCAGGAGTGACTCTCAGCCAGCGGTGTAAAACAGAAGGGTTTATTAGTCGTCTGGAACACAGCATAGAGCAGAATCTTGGTAGCACAGAAAGCAGGAAGTTACAGCAAAGTTCATCTTGAGGAGACCCAGAGCCATGGGCTCTCCTCCTGAGTCCCAAACCAGGAGTCTGACCAGCCTCCAGCAGCCCACCTTCAGTCACACCCAGTTGCCCCTCCTCCATCCTGTATGCTGTTCCCCAGGCAAACCGGTCACCTGGCCTCCACCTCCCTTTGTTCTCCAATTCCTCCAACTGGCTCCAGTTGGGCTGATGGGCCCCAGCAATCAGTTGCCAGGGAGCTAGAAGGCACTTGCACCTTCCCTCTCGGGGTATCTGCAAAGGTCACACACCCTTATCCCACCACCTAGATACTTGTGCAACACATAGGGAAAACTGAGGCGCGCACAGTATTCATACAAACACTAAGACACTTTCCACTTCGTCACAAGTAGCCATTTGTCCTAAGTACCTGTGTCAATCTTTCTCAATGGCCTGTCCCTCAGATCTCCCTGACACTGTTTAGAAAGGCTGCAAGCTTTGGATTCACCAAGGGCAAGTCATGCCTGACTAATCTAATTGCCTTCTATGACGAGATAACTGGCTCTGTGGATGAAGGGAAAGCAGTGGACGTGTTATTCCTTGACTTTAGCAAAGCTTTTGACACGGTCTCCCACAGTATTCTTGCCAGCAAGTTAAAGTAGTATGGATTGGATGAATGGACTATAAGGTGGATAGAAAGCTGGCTAGATTGTTGGGCTCAACAGGTAGTGATCAATGGCTCCAAGTCTAGTTGGCAGCTGGTATCAAGAAGAGTGCCCCAGGGGTCAGTCCTGGGGCCGGTTTTGTTCGATATCTTTATTAATGATCTGGATGATGGGATTAATTGCACTCTCAGCAAGTTCGCAGATGACACAAATCTGGGGGGAGAAGTAGATACACTGGAGGGTAGGGAAGGGTCCAGAGTGACCTGGACAAATTGGAGGATTGGGCCAAAAGAAATCTGATAAGGTTCAACAAGGACAAGTGCAGAGTTCTGCACTTAGGAAGGAAGGAAGGAAATCCCATGCACTGCTACAGACAGGGGACCGACTGGCTAAGCAGCAGTTCTGCAGAAAAGGACCTGGGGATTACAGTGGATGAGAAGCTGGATATGAGTCAGCAGTGTGCCCTTGTTGCCAAGAAGGCCAATGGTATATTGGGCTGTATTAGTAGGAGCATTGCCAGCAGATCGAGGGAAGTGGTTATTCCCCTCCATTTGGCACTGGTGAGGCCACACCTGGAGTGTTGCGTCCAGTTTTGGTCCCCCCACTACAGAAAGGATGTGGACAAATTGGAGGGAGTCCAGCGGAGGGCAACGAAAATTATTAAGGAGCTGGGGCACATGACTTATGAGGAGAGGCTGAGGGAACTGGGGTTATTTAGTCTGCAGAAGAGAAGAGTGAGGGGGAATTTGCAAGCAGCCTTTAACTACCTGAAAGGGGGTTCCAAAGAGGATGGAGCTAGGCTGTTCAAAGTGGTGGCAGATGACAGAACAAGAAGCAATGGTCTCAAGTTGCAGTGCGGGAGGTCTAGGTTGGATATTAGGAAACACTATTTCACTAGGAGGGTGGTGAAACACTGGAATGGGTTACCTAGGGAGATGGTGGAAACTCCATCCTTAGAGGTTTTTAAGGCCCGACTTGACAAAGCCTTGGCTTGGATGATTTAGTTGGTGTTGGTCTTGCTTTGAGCAGGGGGTTGGACTAGATGATCTCCTGAGGTCCCTTCCAACCCTGATATCCTATGATTCTAAGCTGGTCCCTGGTATCAAAAAGGTTGAAAAACACTGATTTATGTAATCAATCTGGCCCGTCCTCCTTACTTCCAGCTATCTAGAAAACCTCCCACAGTCCGTTGGCCCATGTTCCTTTCTGTGCATGCCCTCTGTACACTGATACAAACGTGGATAAATAGCATGGAAGGTGTGAGGGGAGACACATTTGTGATGGCAAGAAAGCTGCTGCACGGACACAAACTGAATCCTGAAGAAGAGGTCTATGTATGCTTGAAAGCTTGTGTCTCTCACTATCAGAAGTTGGTCCTCCCTTACCTTGTCCCTTCTGTGTAACTGTTAAGTGATTAAGGTGATTCATGCCTGTCTCTGGGTCATAGTATGGACTAGGAGGGAACATTTTCAAAGAGTGCCTGTGACTTAGGCCCTCACTATGTTCAGTGAGTGTTGGGCTCTTAAGCACCTGCCAACCTCTGCACTTTACAGGGCCAAGTGCACTGTAGTGCAAATTGCATCCTTAACTCCAGACATGTTTGTTTGAGTTTGATTTTTTTCTTAATCCAGCAGAGATGGCCTTGGAGTATGAAGGTAAATGCAAAAGGATTTACTTCAGAATGCCGTGCTTCTGCCAATCCTTAGCACGTCACTGCTATACAACTAGCTAATTTGGTAGCTTCAAGGGTTTTTATAGTAATGTTTATTTCCAGCTCACTGTTCTGCATAAGTATAGTCATTAATATGTACTGGCCACTCTGCACTACTGATTGCGCTTTCCTCATTTTTAATTGAATATTCCACTCACCCAAAATCCGAAGTGAATTTGGTTGGGTACACACAGTGAGTGCCAACTTAGCAGTTTAGCATTTTTCTCTCGGCTATTAAAAATTGATGGCTTAACCCCGTTAGAGGGCAGCTCCAGTACCTAGTATGCTTCCACTCTTGTTAATTGTGTTGATGATGAACTTAAATCTTGTTTTACAGAATGTTTTTTCTTTTGTCTTTTTATTCCTTCTCTTCCAGTTGATGCTTTGGATCCAGAGAGGTTAATACAATGTCCCTATGATAAATATCATCAAATCAGGGCCTGTCGGTTTCCCTATCATCTTATAAAGTGCAGGAAGGTAGGATGGGATGTTAAGGTCTCTAATGCACTTGGGAAATCATATTTTTGTAAATGCTAATGCATGGTGAGCTCAGTATGCTGTGCTGCCTTTTGCTAGAAGGATGCATTCACTTGCTATTAGGCTGGAAGAAGCCGTCTTTATTTCATATTTATATCGCTCATCCATTTACCACTTCATAAAAGCATCCAGTTCATATTTAGTAATGCCCTTCAGATCAGTGCATTTACCCTGAAGAAAGGCGAAACAGGTTCTTCAGAATACCTAGCTCAGTGGTGGGATCCTATTCTCTTCCAACAGTTCACTCATGGGACCAGGGTATTTACTTCCCACTTCAGGCCATGGAGCAAATGCAGCCAGTGTTACATGGATGCCTTCTGGCTGGCCAAAGCAGAAGTGATCTGATGTTGCAGTTAATTCTTTACTTTGCAATCAGGAGCAGGAGAGCTGCTAAGCCATCTTTTTTTATATTGCTAATAACTCTATTCAGTGTACATCTGTCTGCAAGTCCCTCTTCGCAGTCTTCTATCCTGGGCGAGAATGCTATATATTTAAGAGGAGAATCTGCTCCTTTCTTTTGTCCTCTCAGTCTAGTATCTTATTTTAAGCTCTCCAGTGCTAGTGTATATTAGTTGTACTGGTATAAGCACACTTATACCGGTATAACTGCATCCACGTGTTAAGATGATGTACTGGTATGATTGTATTGGTTAGGAATCACACCCCTAGCCAACATAGCTATAGTAATATAAAAGCCATGCAGAGCAAGCCTGAGCAGTGGGTTCGTCCTCTTTGTATTCTTGCTCTTTTCTAAGGGTAAAGGCTCTTCATTCAGTGGGGGACAGTAGTGCTCTTCTATGTCCACACTAGTTTACCTATCCTGGCAAAATGCTCCCAATATAGATGTGGCCTCAGCTGGAACATTGAGTAACTTCCCTCCTGTTTCAGAAGGGTTAAATTAACTGCAAAGACTTAAGCTCTAGCGCAGGCAGAGACTTATCATAGAATATCGGGGTTGGAAGGGACCTCAGGAGGTCATTTAGTCCAACCCCCTGCTCAAAGCAGGACCAATCCCCAACTAAATCATCCCAGCCAGGGCTTTGTCAAGCCTGACCTTAAAAACCTCGAAGGAAGGAGATTCCACCACCTCCCTAGGTAACCCATTCCAGTGCTTCATCACCCTCCTAGTGAAAAAGTTTTTCTTAATATCCAACCTAAACCTCCCCCACTGCAACTTGAGACCATTACTCCTTGTTCTGTCATCAGCTACCACTGAGAACAATCCAGAGCCATCCTCTTTGGAACCCCCTTTCAGGTAGTTGAAAGCAGCTATCAAATCCCCCTCTCCTTCTTCTCTTCCGCAGACTAAACAATCCCAGTTCCCTCAGCCTCTCCTCATAAGTCACGTGTTCCAGTCCCCTAATCATTCTTGTTGTCCCTCCGCTGGACGTTTTCCAATTTTTTCACATTCTTCTTGTAGTGTGGGGCCCAAAACTGGACACAGTACTCCAGCTGAGGCCTCACCAATGTCGAGTAGAGGGAAACGATCACGTCCCTCAATCTGCTGGCAATGCCCCTACTTATACATCCCAAAATGCCATTGGCCTTCTTGGCAACAAGGGCACACTGTTGACTCATATCCAGCTTCTCGTCCACTGTCACCCATAGGTCCTTTTCTGCAGAACTGCTGCCGAGCCTTTCGGTCCCTAGTCTGCAGCGGTGCATGGGATTCTTCCCTCCGAAGTGCAGGACTCTGCACTTGTCCTTGTTGAACCTCATCAGATTTCTTTTGGCACAATCCTCCAACTTGTCTAGGTCCCTCTGTATCCTATCCCTATCCCTCCAGCCTATCTACTTCTCCTCCCAGTTTAGTGTCATCTGCAAACTTGCTGAGGGTGCAATCCACGTCATCCTCCAGATCATTAATGAAGATACTGAACAAAACCAGCCCCAGGACCGACCCTTGGGGCACTCCACTTGATACCGGCTGCCAACTAGACATGGAGCCATTGATCACTACCCATTGAGCCCGACAATCTAGCCAGCTTTCTATCCACCTTATAGTCTGTTCATCCAGCCCATACTTCTTTAACTTGCTGGCAAGAATACTGTGGGAGACCGTGTCAAAAGCTTTGCTAAAGTCAAGGAATAACACAGTCCACTGCTTTCCCTTCATCCACAGAACCAGTTATCTTGTCATAGAAGGCAATTAGATTAGTCAGGCATGACTTGCCCTTGGTGAATCCATACTGACTGTTCCTGATCACTTTCCTCTTGTAAGCTGAATCGGGATGAGCTCCACCCTGACATCTGGTGGTCAGGTGTGGCAAGTTGTGGAAAAGAACTTCAGGGGCCGATCTCATTTGCATAGGCACACCCACCCCGCCTAGAATAAGGCCATAGCTGCCCATATGGTCACTTTGGCTGCTGTGGGATCCCCATTGTCTCTGTTATTGGGGCAGGAAGAATAAATTGTTATTACCCTGATTATGGGAATCAAGGACAGTGGAACTGTACTTGGCCTTTTGTTATGATGGAGGGACTCGCCATCAACTAAGTAGCACTCGCTAGGCAAGGGACATGGGTTCCAAAACTCTGTGAAGGGAGAGAGGCTGGGGACAGGTATTAATACTTGGTGGTATAGGGCCCCCCGGTGAGGGCCTTACATGCTAATTGCGCTTCTTCTTCCTTCCAGTATAATTTTGATTCCGTTAGGAGTCTAGTTACAGGCTGCTGAGCTGAATTCACTTTAGGCTAATGGTGCACCCACACTGAGGCTCCCCTACTACAAGCTGAAATCATGAAAGAGCTAAACTTACTAAGAGCTGAAATCACTGAGCGTTGTGTTAAGTAGTGGGGGAGCCTGAAGATATATGGTAGAGCAGTTTGCGGGATGGCGAGCGGAGCAGAGCGGCTGGGGGAGCAGAGCAGTTTGTTGGATGCCTAGAGCAACTCATGGGGCGGCTGGCAAAGCAGAGCCCCATGGAGAGGTGGGGCCATCAGCTTTGGACCACGTAAGGTGCCCCTTAACCCCAATCTCCACCCAGGTTGGGAGGTAAAACTCTGCAGATAAACTTTTGAATTCTGGGGCTGCCCTGACCAGGGACAGAGACTTTTGGGTCGTTGGACTTTTGGGACTTTGGGTGATTTTGGGTTGCTGGACTCAAGAACCAAAGGGAAAGGACATGCCCCAATTTGCTTGGGGTGGGTTTTTTGCTCATGGGTTGTGTTATGAATCCTGTTGGTGGTGTTTCCCCAACATAATGCCACTTTGTTTCTCTCTGTTATTAAAAGGCTTTTTGCTACACTCAGACTCTGTGCTTGCGAGAGGGGAAGTATTGCCTCTTGGAGGCGCCCAGCGGGGGTGGTATATATTTGTCCCAGGTCACTGGGTGGGGGCTCGAGCCGGTTTTCCATTGTGTTATTGGAATGGAACCCCTAGATACTGAACCCGGCCCTTGTTGCTGCCAGCTCTGACAGGCAGAAAGGTTACACTTATGTTCTTAAGATACAAAGGCTGACTTTAGAGAACTGGCCTGGAGAGCAGGCCCCCGCTGCCCCAGCGGCAGAGCCCTTACCCCACCCGCAGAGTTCATTCTCCACATCACAGCGTAGAGACCCACCTTGTGGGACTCAAACAGCTGCACCGATTTGGCTCAAACATTAGAAGAAAACCACTCGCCACCTTCAGGCGAACACCAGGAGGCAAAGCTCCAGGCCCAAGGTGACAGCATGAAGCAGAGTTCAAATCAGAGTCCTGGTGTTACCGTAACACCGGCATGGCAGTCGGTGGCAGGCTGCCAAAGCTCAGGCTCCAGGCCCCGCCCTGCCCTCACGCTGTAGCCCCCTTATCGGCCAGGGAGAGGCTACAGATAACGAGGGTGAGGGATCAATGAAGAGCAGCCACCCTCTATCCCACACAGGCTCACAGACGAGCCCGTGATGCTGTTAACAGCCACCCAAGGGACAAAGGGTGTTGGATCAATGGGCCCCAGATTCCTGCCAGGGCAGCCATCTCCTCTCACCCCAAAGCTCTGGCACAGAAGGAAAGGCTGCCTGGGAGAACCCCTTGGCAGGGAGCTTTGCTCAGGACGCAAGGGTCCCTCTGCCGGCTCTCATGCAGGGTGCCCACTGAGGCATGGGGCAGAAGCAGTCAGGTTAATCCAGCTCTTGATTGCCTTTGCACTGCAGCAGCAGCCTCTGAAGACTGATCAGCAAGCGAGGCCACGCCCTGATAAGAGGGCTGGACAGACAGATGCTGTGTGGAAAGGCCAAGCAAAGTGCCCGTGGCCTTCCCCACCCCACCAGCCCAGCCTTCCCTGCCCGGCATCTGCCAATCCCAGCCTAGCCTTTGCCCCTCCTAGCCCACCGCCCATGCCCCCCATGTCCCAGCCCCCCAATTTTTCCCACCCAGCACCTGCTTCCCCCAACCCAGCCTCCCGCAACCAACACCCCCTCAACTTCCCACCCAGTGCCTGCCACCCTCCTTCCAGCACCTGCTGCTGCCACCGCCCCACCCCCTTCCCCACAAGCCTTCCCTGCCACCCTCAGCCAGCCTTCCCTCCCCCCGCCCAGTCAGTCTTCCCCACTTGCCATCTCACTCTCTCCAGCCTGCCCTGCCCCACCCAGCATCCCACCCCACAACCCACCCTTTCCCACCCAGTGGCTCAGCTAAGCCTTGCAGCTCCCCTCATTAACAGTGGCAGCTACTTCAGAGGACATCTCTGTGCTGGTTGTTGCTAGCGTACTTTCGAGCTAATAGGCACACAGAGCCCACCATCTATGCAGCGTCACCAGCTTCAGAGCTCAGAAGTGAGGCCCCCAAAATCATGGGATTACAAAACTGATCAGTTTGGGTTCTTTATTCATCCCTCCATGGAGCTGCTGGACTGTGCTCCCCAGCCATGAGCGCTAGACACTGACTTCATTGGCTAGGCAAAACCTGGAATTCTCACAAATTCACATGACTCCAGGAGCTGGGACTTTAAGAAAGCCACCAGTTCTCCTGAGAGTCAGTGACCTTGGCTGTGCTCAGGGGAGGCTCAGCTCTGTTCCCAGGTGCCCAGCTGTGCCCTGCTTGGGAGCACTCTGTCACAAGTATGATATTGGGGAGAAAGGAGCACACAAGGGGCATGGCCCATGCCTGAGAGACAGTTGGACACATTTCCATGTGCAGCATCAGGTTTAAAACCTACCAGAGTATAATAAAGTGGGAATTTTCTGTAATATTTTTAATTAATTCTATGCATGCCTCAGTTTCCCTCTGCACTTCACACTGTTACCCAATGGGTCTGGAGGGTTAAAATGCCCATGGGGCAAAGCAGGAGACATGAGGTCCTGGACTTTCAGAAAGCCTTTGACAAAGAGCCTTTGGTGGGGGTCCTAAGCAAAGTAAGCAGTCACGGGATAAGAGGGAAAGTCCTCTCATGGATCAGTAACTTAAAAGACAGGAAGCAAAGGATAGGAATAAATGGTCAATATTCAGCATGGAGAGAGGTAAACAGTGGTGTCCCCCAGGGATCTGTACGGGGACTAGTGATGTTCAACATATTCATAAATGATCTGGAAAAGGGAGTAAATGGTGATGTGGCAAAAAGTGCAAATGATAGAAACTTACGCAAGACAGATAAGTCCAAAGCAGACCGTGAAGAATTACAAAGGAACCTCAGACAACTGGGTGACTGGGCAACAAAATGGCAGATGAATTTCCATGTTGGTAAGTGCAAAGTAATGCTCACTGGAAAACATAATCCCAACAATACATAGAAAATGAGAGGGGTTTATCATATCACTGATGAGCTGTTACCACTCAAGAAAGATCCTGGGGTCACTGTGGATAGTTCTCTGAAAGCATCTGCTCAGTGTGCAGCAGCAGTCAAAAAAGCGAACAGAATGTTAGCAACCATTAGGAAAGGGATAGATAATGAGACAGAAGATGCCATAATGTCTCTATATAAATCCATGGTTTGCCCACAAGTTGTATACTATGCACAGATGATTGACCCATCTCAAAAAAGGTATCTTAGAGTTGGAAAGGGTACTGAGAAGGGCAAGAAAAATGATGAAGGGGGTAGAACAGCTTCCCGTAGGAGGGGAAATTAAAAAGACTGGGACTTTTCACAAGCTTGGAAAAATCAACAACGACGGGAGGTCTATAAAATCACGAGTGGTGTGAAAAGAATGAAGAAGGAAATGTTCGTTCTCTCTTCACATGTCAGAAGAACCAGGGGGTCACCCAATGAAATTTATCGGCAGCGGGTTAAAACTACCATAAGGAAGTACTTCTTCACACAGTGCACAGACAAGCTGTTGAACTCATTGGCAGGGGATGTTGTGAAGGCCAGAAATACAGCTGGGTTCAAAAAGAATGAGGGAAGTTCCTGGAGGACAGGTCCATCAATGACTATTAGCCAAGATGGTCAGGGATGCAACCCCATGCTCTGGGTGTCCCTAAACCACCGAACGCCAGAACCTGGGACTGGATGATGGGGACGGATCACTCGAAATTGCCTTCTTCTGGTCATTCTCTCTGAAGTGTCTGGCACTGGCCACTGTTGTAGGGGCACTGGCACCATTTTTATAGTGGAGGTGCTCAAAGCCACTGAACAAAACTAAATGCACTATATGAGGGAAACCACTTCAAGCAAGAGGGTTCTGCCACACCCCCAGCACTCCTAGTTCCAGCACCTCGGCACTGCTGGAAGACAGGATACGGGCTGGATGGACCTTTGGTCCGACCCTGTATGGCCGTTCTTAAGAGGTGTTGGGTCACGCTGTCTGAAGTTGAATGAATGGGTCTGAGGAAACCATGTCTGCTTCGGGAGCCGAATGTGGAGGCCCATGGGGAGACTATGTAGGTGCTGCCTTGCCAGGGCTGGGGCTGTTGCACACCTTCAGTGTAGCTGGGCGGTCCTCAGGGAAGTGTCAGAGCTCCAGCGGGCAGAGAACACTTGAAAAACCTGATGCCACGGATCCCCGCGGCCAAGCAAGGAATGGCAAGGGGCTGAGCCAACCTTCCAATACCATCTCCCAGGAATGGTTTCCGAGGAGAGGAACTTCTCCCATCCCCCTCTCCCCACAGCATCCCCCTACCCCATTGCGGGAGTCTCTTACTCTCTCCATCTTGTCTGCGTGGAGAGATACGATGGCCCTCAGCTCTTCCTCTGCGGCTCTAAATCTCTCCAGGGTGGGTGTTGTCAGACCTTTCACTACTGTCTTCAGGAGGGCGTGGAGCGGGGCTGAGGAAGGGTGCTCCCCGAGGGTCTGCAATGAAGAGGGACAAAGCCTGTTGGGACTGAGTATTTCCCTTGGGCAGCTGCCCTGGAACAGTCTGTCCCCGGGGGAGGCTGGCAGCGCCGAGGGAGCCTGGAGACTCCGGCTGAGCCCTTTTCTTCAAAAGCCTCCACAGGTGACAAGGTTTCCTCAGCCTTTCGTCTGCTCTCTGGCCCCCTCTCCTGAGAAGAGACGGGAGTGCTGGGCAGTGCTGAGACCCCAAGGGCCACCCCATTTCCTCCCCCTCTAGCCCCTCCTCGCAGGAAACCCCACTTTTGCTGAGAAAGCCTCAATGTCCTGCAAAGCCCATTTGAGTTGCTCCTTGAGTGTCGCCGAGGGGTCATTGGAGAACCTGCCCCATGTCCCATCCCACCCCAAGCGCCTGAGGAGATTGGCTCAGCAACTCTGGCAGCCCACAGTGTTTGCGAGGAAGGGACTGAGAATAGGGCCCAAACGGAAACGCCCTCTTCCTTCCCCACCTCGCGGCCTGTGGGGCTGCCAGAAAACAGGCAGGAATCGCCGACCGGACAGAAAGTAACTGAGACTGAAGGAGCAAGTTTGCCTGGCTGAGGAGAAGCCCAAAGCGTGGGCCTCTGGGGCCAGAGCCCTGGGGGTGAGAACTCACTGGGCACAATGTTACTCCAGGGGGCCTGGTTCCAGGGTCACCTAAACCCAGGGCCTGGGGTGCTGGAGGCCTTTGCCCTGGAGTTTCAGGGCACCCCCTGGGGATTACTGCAGCTGGCCTGCATGGCGCTGGATTAGCACCATCTCTCCTGGTTGCCGACAGCTGAGGGGTAGCTCAGTGGTTTGAGCATTCGCTAAACCCAGGGTTGTGAGCTCAATCCTTGAGGGGACCATTTCGAGATCTAAGGTAAAAATTGGGGTTTGGTCCTGCTTTGAGCAAGGAGGTGGACTAGATGACCTCTTGAGGTCCCTTCCAACCCTGATATCCTAGGATGCAGTAGAGCACAGCGGAGTGGCACACTCGCCTCCATACTCCAGACCCCCGGCGGGTCAGAAGCTCCCAGAATTGCAGCCTTTTGTATGCGCTGCAGGGTGCTCTGTCCCGAAGAGGAAGAGTTACAAAGGTGTCTAGAGGCTTTTGTAACTCGGACAGAGCCCAGATGTTGGCAGGCGGGAGGGAACCTGGGATCTCTGGAGCTTAGTGCAGGAGCCTCGACCACAGGAGCGAAAAGCCAAGAGGCTGTTAGCTAAGGCTCTCGAGCAGACTCCTTTTCTCTGTGTCTCGAAGTGGTCCTGGTGCCACGAGATAGGCCAGAACCCCACAGCCAGGGCAGGGATGGGCCTGGTCTGATTTTCAGCTGTGCCTGTGTGCCATGGAAAGTGCATCAGAATCGGGCACCTGAATCAGGCACTTCTGCCAATCCCACGAAGCACCTCTGTACTTCTTCAGGTGCCTAAACCCCTTTGTGAAACTGGACCTCATTCAAGTAACCGAGATAAAGACTGGCTGCAGTTGATCACCCTTGACGAGTGTTTCTTTTCAGCCCCTGGGAGATATTCCTACACACAGAAGGGGATGCTTTCCATGAGCACAGCCACAGAGCGTCGTTACCATGGTCATATGGGAGCTGCTTGTTAATGAGGGGCTGGGAGTGCGCTCTTCTTCCTGCTCTTCTGGGCTTCCTTTCTCCCACTTCTCCTTCCACTCAGACGGCTCCTTCTTCGTCCCTGCAGCAGAAAGAACCATTCTTAACATTTTGCTTTTCCATGTCTTCTCCCTGGTTTACAGAGGATGGAAGTTGGGCCCAGAGCCCTGAAGCAAATTGCCCAGGGTCAGGCTGAAGGTTGTTGGCAGAGCTCAGCAGAGAACTCCGCTCTCCTGACTCCTAGCTGGGGGCTTTGACCACACTGGGCTTCCTCTTCCCTTGGGGCCAGTTTCTTTTCAATGGTGTCATCTACTCTTCCCCTCCCCTTGCACCCCTTTCCTGTCAGTGGTGGGCACCAGGCCTCCTTTTGCATTGAACCCTCAAGAAGGAATGACTCAGCTCTGGTACGGTTCCTAGCTGTGACCTGCTGAGACCTCTGGAGCATTTTCCTGATGAAAGGGACCCAATCCAGGAGAAAAGAAAGGATTTCCTCCAACGTCCAGCCTCTCTCTTCTCCTTCCAGCCTGGAGCAATGTTAGTAGTCCCCACCCCACCGTGCCAGATCCCCAGAGGGGGGTGACCTGACATTGTCAGCTCTCCCCACCTCAGCCATGGACCTCTGCCACCATCTCCAAGAGGATCGGTCACTAAATGGATTCCAGAGCCGGAGGTACCCATCACTGTCCCATGAGACGGCCCTGATGTTGAAGGCTTGTCGAGTGACTGGTGTGAGTGTTCCTCACATGCTCCTCGCCAACCATGTGGATTGAACCATCTCACCTGTAAGATCCACTTCGACTTTGTCTGTCGTCTCCTGCAGCTTCACCTCCTCTGCCTCCACCTGGGTCTCAGCTGCTTTCTTCTTCAGGGACAAGTGCGTCCACTTTCTTGGAGAGGAAGCTGTTCTCTCCTCACTGCTCTCTGCCATCGAGTTGTGGGATTGGCAACAGACACAGTCTTTTCATGCCTGACAGGATGGTCCATGAGCATTTTCTTCTCCGGGGCTGCTCTGGCAAGGCCTGTTCTTGGGGGCTGAGGCCAGAGCATGCCTCAATGGCTGCAGGTTGGACGAGCACTTTGTGCACATGGATCTCTCTGTGCTCCCGAGAGGCGAGTCTTTGGAAAAAGGAACGAAGCCTGGAATAGAAAGAAGGAGGAAATGGGTTTTTCTGTCCTTCTCGAAAGGAAGGGAATTAGTTTGCCCAGGATTCCCAGATCCACGAGAGTGGTCTTTTGAAGCCATCTGCTCCTCCAATAGCCAGGACTGGTTGCTGCAACCAAGAAGATAAGCAACACAAGACTGCTCAGACTGGGTCAAACCAAAGGTCCATTTAGCCCAGTACGCTGTCTTCTGACAGTAGCCAGTGCTGAGTGCCCCAGAAGGAATGAACAGGGAATCATCAAGCGATCCATTCCTGTTGCTCATTCCTGGCACCTGGCAAACAGAGGCTAGGGATAGAAAGAGCAAAAGGTCCGTTTCTATGTTCTTTGCTCATTGCCTGGGCCTAGTTGCCAAAATACTTCCTTCTTAACCCCACTCCTTTGTGCACAGAATGTTGGGACTCTGGGAACAGATCGGACCAAGCTGAAAACTAAGAAAGCTCTGTTCCCAGAGAAGCCAGGAAAAGGAAGAAAAGATTGTCATCTCGAGGGTTTGAGGGTCTGGAAGGATGAATTAACAGCTGCAAATATGTTGACTTCTTCTCAACTATTTGAAAATCTGGAATGTATTAGCATGGGGAAAAGAATCAGTCAACTTGAAATGAAGAATGACCCATATTATTTCCAACATCCAGTCAGAAGTTAGGCCTCCAAAACAAGGACAAAGAAATCACAGCAAGACCCATGACAAATGTAGGCGACAGTTGATTGAAACCCCTTTCCTGGAAAGGAATGGCAGGGGGCGGGATCGACCCATCTCTTTTCTATAGCCCAAGGGGGTAGAGTAGAATTTGTAGAGAGTTTTGAGATCTATCGCCATGAGATTCTTTCTGAGAGAACTACCAAGATGACAGCCAGGGGATGGGAGTGGAGCTGTATCACTTTCAATATCTTAAGATTCATTTCTTCTGCATTATTTGAGCTCATTTATGTGCATTTCAATCATGTAATTCTGAGATCGATATTCTCTCAATACACACTTCTTTCGCAGTCATGACAGAAGACGAAAGGGTTTCTATTCCCAACTTGAAGGCAAGGAGTGCATTAGGGGCAACTCCAAGGGAAATACTATTGATGGAGATATCAATCTAACTTCTACACGAGTTTTGTTATCTTCCCTTTTGGTTCTATCCCTGGAAATTCCCCCCGACTATCTGCTGAAAGATAAAATCATCTAAATCTGCCTCCAAAGAACCTGACAGGCTGAAACAGGAGGAGACCTGAGAGATGGCCACATTCAAATCAAAACGGAACTGACTGTTGCAACACCAGCCCCCACCCATCCCGAGGAGAAGGAGGCACCGACCTGTCGTGTGCGATCTAATGAGCAGGGAAAGAATCTGGGAATTACCTTCTGTAAAAACTCATCCTTTTTTTTCCTCAAACACCTGTGGAAATAGCTGATTCAAGAAGTTGTTGACAGAGGGATGGTCCACGTCTCTCAGCAGCTCCTTGGGTCACCAGCCATTGTCAACCAAGCCAGTTGGCAGACTGACGGCAGGGCAAGAATGCTGACACCGAACACTCTTTGCTGTTGGCATCCGGGACATCACAATCAGCTTGTGCATAAACACACACAGACCCGCACCCAGAGAGACACACCCCCAGAAAAGTTAGTAACATGAACAAGACTGAGAGACTCCCCTAAATCTCTAGGCATTTTGATTTGGGGGAGGGGGATCATAGGAGCCGACTGCATGGGTGCTCCGGGCCTGGATCACCCAGGAGAAAAAATTAGTGGGTGCTTAGCACCCAGTGACAGCCAAGCTCTGCCCTCCCCGCAGTGCGTCTCGCCCGCCGGCGGTCCCACTGAGCAACTCCTCACTCTCCCTCCCAGCACTTCCTGCCCACCACAGAACAGCTGTTTCATGGAATTGAGGATGCTCCGGGAGGGTCGGTTAGGGGCGGGGACATGGCATACTTGGGGCAGTGCATGGGATTCTTCTCTCCTAAGTGCAGGGCTCAGCACTTGTCCTTGCTGAACCTCATCAGATTTCTTTTGGCCCAATCCTCTAATTTGTCTGGGTCACTCTGAACCCTATCCCGACCCTCCAGCATATCTCCCTCTCCCCCCAGCTTAGTGTCATCTGCGAACTTGCTGAGGGTGCAATCCATCCCATCCTCCAGATCATGAATGAAGATGGTGAAGAAAACCGGCCCCAGGAGTGACCCGTGGGGACCGGGGGAGGGGGTGGAGGAGAGGAGGCAGACGGTGAGTGGCAGGGACCCCACAGAGGGGGGTGCATTGGAGGAGAGGGGGAACTCATCCAGGCAGCGGTGGGCAGTGTGGGCTGGGAGAAGGGGCGAGGCAGATACAGGAAGAGATGGAGCACAGGCAGGGCACTGGGGCCCAGGCACCTGGGGCCTGGTCATCGTTGGCACCAGGAGAGGAGAGGAGAGGAGAGGAGAGGAAAGAGAGAGAGAGAGAGAGTTGGCGAACACACGAGAGAAGACAGAGAAACATGAGAGCAAGGCAAGCCACTCACCACCTGGAGTCATCCTCTTGGATCCAACCTTCTGCTGCGGAGGAGACACTGTTCCTGACCAGAGAAATGAGCAGCTTCTGAAAATGGGGACATTTTCTCCCTCGTAACCACAGCTGATCAGGAACCTTTTCTTCCAAACCGAACCCTAATTTACAGGGCTTCCCTACCCGGACTCAGGTGGGGCGTGAGCAGAGTCCTCACCAAACCAGACACTTACCTCACCAAGACTGGCGCTTGCTCGGCTCCCAGATGGAGGGCTCTTGCCTGGCATCAACAATGGTCACAGGCTCGCTGCTCTCGCTCACGTTCCATCGCATGAGGGCAGTAGACTCTGAGGCTTGACTTCTTTTTCCTTCGTACTAAAGCCAGCAGAGTGGGGGAAAAACAAAAAAAATTACCATCTCCGTCTGCAATGTCGTGTAGTCTCTTCATTTCATATCTCCCGTATCCCACGGCTCCGCCCTCAACCCATCTCCCGTTCCTACTTTACAACTGCAACTAGAAGGCGCCCATTGTAACGGCACCCAAAATAGTCACTCAGGAGACTCTGGTCCCTTTCTCAGCCTTAATCCCAGAGCCTCATACTCAACAAGGAAGCCCACGGCCTGTGAAGAAAACGACAGCGAGTACAGATGAGGAATTAAAAGCACTGACCTCACAGCCAGTTCTGCAGAAGGCAGAAACATATGGCCTGTTTATGTCTCCTTGGAAAGATGCCCAAGCTGCTCAGGCCCACCTCTGCCATTTCTCCTCTGGCTGGAGCTCCTGCACAATTCCTCTGCAAGAGCAGCTGCAAAAGCCAAGCATGAGCCATCGCTCCACAAAGCTCGATTGGTGCTGGAAATCTTGCCCTCAGCCCTGCCTCACTCTTTCATCCCATCCACATCGGCCCACTCGAGGAACAGAGACGGAGTTAACACCGACAGTCACCGCTCCACTCTCGCACCCACTGCCCTGCATGATTTTCGTCCCCTCCTACTGCTTCTTGGCTTCCGAGACATAGCCTGCAGGGATGCACACCTAGCGTGCCTGCCCGTGTCCTGTGAAGGGAGACAGCACAGGGAAAGGCAAGGACAGAGAGAGAGAGAGAGAGAGAGACAGAGACAGAGACAGAGACAGAGACAGAGTGTGTGTGATGGCCAACATACTAGAGGAGAGACAGAGAAAAACATGGTAGGATAGCAAGCAACTCACCTCCTGGAGTCATCTGTGATGAAGCGGGACTTCATGTTTCCTCTGAATCGTGTGGGGGGGCCTCAGTTTCCCCTAGGCAGTTCTTAAGGATCTAGGTGGTGGGGTAAGGGTGTATGATCGTTGCAGAGCTCTGGAGGGCAGGTGTGTGCAGGGGTCTGGACACAGAGAATGGCCGACACCCTCTTTCCTGGCACCTGATGCCCTGGGCCCCTCCCCCCTGCAAGGTGAGAGCTAAAGGGTTGGAGAACAAAGGAATCAGGTGCCCTCCTGGCCGGGGACAGGGACAAAGCCCAGAGGAGGAGGGGCTGGGGGGAGTTTCAGTTGGGGGCTGGCTGGAGACATGGAGTGAAGGGCAGACGGGGTTGTCTGGCTCACTGCCCCCCAAAATGGAACCGGCTGAGGGGTCCTGTTCTCTGCACCTACAAGCTCTGTGTTAGATCATGTCCCTGTGGTCTAATAAAGCTCTGTTTTCCTGGCTGGCTGAGAGTCCCGTCTGACTGCGGAATTGGGGGGGCAGGACCCTCTGGCTTCCCCAGGACCCCGCCTGGGCGGACTGGCTGTGGGAAGCGCAGGGAGGGGCAGAGGAGGCTGAAGGCTCCGAGGTCAGAGCCAGGAAGGTGGAGCCGGGGGAGCTGTGTGTCCTGCAGACAGGCTGTTCCCCGAGAGGAGACTTCCCCAGAGTCCTGCCTGGCTTCCTGGGGAGCAGTTCCAGAGCATCGCCCGGGGACTCCAGGACATCCTCCTCCTAGATGAAACCTTCTGCTGTGTGACGTGTTGTGTGTGTCGTGTTGCATGTGTCGTGTGACGTGTTGTGTGTGTGACTTGTGTGTCGTTTTGTGTGTGTGAGATGTGTTTATGTGTGCGTGTTGTGGTCCATGTTGAGTGTGTGTGTGCCATGTTGTATGCCGTGTTGTGTGCATGTGCCGTGTTGTGTGCCGTTTTGTGTGCATGTTGTGTGTGTCGGTGTCATGTGTTGTGTGAGATTTTTGTGTCTCGTGTCATGTGCCTTTTTGTGTGTCGTGTGTCGGTGTCGTGTGTCATGTTGTCTGTGTGTGTGTCGGTGTCGTGTGTCTTGTTATCTGTGTGTGTGTCGTGTTGTGTGTGTGTGTGATATTTTGTGTGCGATGTTTTGTGCATCGTGTTGTGTGTGTGTGTCACGTTGTGTGCCATTTTGTGTGTCATGTGAGGTGTTGTGTGTCATATTGTGTGTGTGTGTCGGTGTCGTGTGTGATTTCTGTGTCACGTTGTCTGCCGTTTCGTGCCTCGTCTCGTGTGTGTGTGTGTGTGTATGTGTGTGTGTGTGTCGGTGTTGTGTGTGATTTTTGTGTGTCGTGTTGTGTGCTGTTTTGTGTGTCATTTTATTTGTG
Organism: Chelonia mydas; assembly: GCF_015237465.2. Lineage (NCBI taxonomy): Eukaryota > Metazoa > Chordata > Testudines > Cheloniidae > Chelonia > Chelonia mydas. The sequence goes on along the minus strand of NW_025111286.1, from coordinate 4,924 downwards.
TGTGTTGGTGTCCTGTGTTGTATGTGTGTGAGAGACGTGTTTCTGTATGTGTGACGTGTTCTCTGTGTGTGTGTCGGTGTCATGGTGTGTGTGTGTGTGTCAGTGTCGTCTGTCTTGTTTTGTGTGTGTGATGTTTTGTGTGTGATGTGTGTGTTGTCTTGGGTGGCCACACGGGGTAATGCACAAAGCACTTCCGTCACGGAGCAACAGTGACACCAGGTGGCCAATCCAGATAATGCACAAACCATTTTCCTCACAGGGCAACGGTGAGAGTGGGTGGCCACTGTTACGAATTATACCTGACAGGTCACGCACACAAGCTGCTGTGAATTATACCCGATAGGTCACGCACAGGAACTGCTGCTAATGATACCCGATTGGTCCTGCACAGGTGGAGTCTAGTCTGAGGCACACGAACGAAGTCCACAACGGCAGGGTTCCCAAAAAGACTAAGTTTATTACGCTCGAGTGTGGTGCCCCCCTACTAATCAGGAGGGGACCCTGGCATGCAGGTTATACAAAGATTATATACCTTTCAGCAAAGCACGTTGCCCTCGTGCATCGGAAACCTTAGCCAATAGACAAACCCTTCCCTTATCTACCACCTATCCCTGCTAGGTACATTCCCCGTGCTAAACCATGACTTCAACTACATTGCATGGTCCTAAAGCAATGCACCAGTAACTTTTCTTATCAGGATGGGAGGCCCACATCAAGGCCAGGAAGCAGGGAGTTAGGAACAGACAAAGAACAGAAACCGGGAGATAAAACAGGCTGGAGACAAGGGCGGGGGGGCGGAGGATTTTCACAGGAATGCAATATCTAAGAAACACTCTTCCTGGTGCATGATGTACTTGCTTTTAGACAATGGTGGGCCCCATTGTCCAAAATGGAGTCACATATGCTAACTTTTCCTTCACACCACTCAGGGTAATGCACCAACAATTTCCCTCGTGGAGCAACAGTGACACTGGGTGGCTAATCCAGGTATTGCACAAAGCATTTCCCTCATGGAGCAACAGTGACTCTCGGTGGCCACTCAGGGTAATGCACAAATCATTTCCTTAACGGAGCAACAGTGACACTGGGTGGCCAGTCAGTGTAATGCACAAATCATTTCCCTCCTGGACGAACAGTGACACTGCACGGCCAGTCAGGGTAATGAACTAACAATTTCCCTCATGGACCAACAGTGACAGTGGGTGGCCAATTCAGGTCATGCTCAAATCATTTCCCTCATGGAGGAAGAGTGACACCGGGCAGCCCCTTGGAGTAACACACAAAGCATTTCCTCACGGAGCACCAGTTGCACAAACTGAGTTTAATAATAATAATAATAAACAAAAAATAGTTTCACTAGAAAAGGTAGATTTTCAGTGATTATAAGGGATAGCAAACAGAAGAAGGCAGATTACTAAGCAAATACAAATACACACGCATACTAAGCCTAAGATCTTAAAGAGACTGGATTCAAGAAGTTATTTCCCATCCTAAATGTCTTTCGGCAACTTGAAGAGTTTCTGTAGCTTAGACTTCCCGTTGTTTCTGTTGACAGACTAGACTCCTGTCTTAGTCTGGACTTCCCCCTTCTCATTTCCTTTGTCTCTTCAGGTACTTTCAGCAGCCTTTCTACTGCCCTGCATGATTTTCGTCTCCTCCGACTTTTCCGTAGCTCCCGAGACCTCACCTGTGGGAATGCACCAGGAGAGCAGAGGAGAGAAGAGAAAGAGAGAGTTGGCGAACACATGAGAGAAGACAGAGAAACATGAGAGCAGGGCAAGCAACTCACCACCTGGAGTCATCCTCTTGGATCCAACCTTCAGCTGCGGAGAAGACACCGTTCCTGACCAGAGAAACGAGCAGCCTCTGAAAATGGGACCTTTTCTCCCTCGTAACCACAGCTGATCAGGAACCTTTTCTTACAAACCGAACCCTAATTTACGGGGCTTCCCTACCCGGACTCAGGTGGGGCGTGAGCAGAGTCCTCACCAAACCAGACACTTACCTCACCGAGACTGGCGATTGCTCTTGCCTCTTGCCTGGCATCACCAACGGTCACAGGCTCGCTGCTCTCACTCACTTTCCGTCTCATGAGGGCAGTAGACTCTGAGGCTTGACTTCTTTTTCCTTGGTACTAAACCCAGCCCAAGGGGAAAAAAACAAGTAAGTTACCATCTCAGTCGACAACGTCTCGTAGGCTCCTCTGTTTGCCTCTCCCACATCTCGCCCTCGGCCCTGCCGCCCTCTTCCCTCCCGTCCACACCGGCCCCACGCGCCGCCCAGAGACCGAGTTCACCCCGACCGTCCCCGCTCCGCTCTCGCACCCGCTGGGTGTCGTCTCAAGCATTGTGATTTCGGTGTCGTCTCAAGCATTGTGATTTCGGTGCCGTCTTGTGTGTGTGTCACGTGTCGGTGTCGTGTGTGATTTCGGTGTCGTGTCGTCTGCCGTCTTGTGTGTCGTGTGACGTGTTGTATGTTGTGTCCTGTGTGTGTGAGACGTCGTGTGTGTGTATGTGAGACGTCATGTGTCTCGGTGTTGGTGTCGTGGGTGTGTGAGACGTCGTGTGTGTGAGAAGTCGTGTGTGTCAGTGTGTGTGCCATCTCTCTGTGTGTGAGACGTGAGTCGACGGGTGTGTGTGTCAGTGGGTGTGTGTTGTGTATGGTGTGTGGTGTGTGTCTTTGGGCGTGGGCGTGTGTTGTGTTGTGTGTTGTGTGTTTTCTGTGTGTGTGTGGGCGTGTCGTGTTGTGTACGGTGTGTGTGTGGGCGTGTGTCATGTCGTGTGTTGTGTGTGTGGGCATGTGTCATGTGTGTGTGTGGGCGTGTGTCGTGTGTGTGGGCGTGTGTTCTGCGTGTGTTGTGTGGGCGTGTGTGGGAGTGTGGTGTGTGGGCATATGTGAGAGAACTGTGTGTGTGCGTGCGTGAGATGTCGTGTGTGTGTGTGTGTGTGTGAGACGTCGTGTGTCTTGTGTGTGTGTGTGTCAGTCGTCGTCTGTGGTGTGTGTCGGTGTCGTGTGTGTCAGTGTCATGTGTGTGCGAGATGTCATGTGTCGTGTGTGTCGGTGTCATGTATCGTGTGTGTCGGTGTCGTGTGTAAGACGTCATGTGTGTGAGACGTCATGTGTTGTGTGTGTCGGTGTCGTGTGTGAGACGTCGTGTGTGTGAGTTGGTGTTGTGTGTGTCAGTGTCGTGTGTATCGGTTTCATGTGTGTCAGTGTCATGTGTCGGCATGTGTGTGGTCTGTGTGTGTCGGTGTGTGTGTGTGAGATGTCGTGTGTCGGCGTGTGTGTTTGTGATGGCGTCTGTGAGAGACGTCGTGTGTTGGCATGTGTGTGGTCTGTGTGTGTCGGTGTGTGTGTGTGAGATGTCGTGTGTCGGCGTGTGTGTTTGTGATGGCATCTGTGAGAGACGTCGTGTGTCGGCATGTGTGTGTGGTCTGTGTGTGTTGGCGTGTGTGTGTGTGACGTCATGTGTGAGAGACGTCGTGTGTCGGCGTGTGTGTGTGTCTCGGCGTGTGTGCGACATCATGTGTCGTGTGTGTGTGTGTGGGCGTGCGTGAGAGACGTCGTGTGCCATGCTTGTGTGTGTCGGCGTGTGTGAGAGACGTGTTTCTGTGTGTGAGACGTTGTGTGTCATGTGGTGTCGTGTGTGTGAGACATGGTTGTATGTGTGTTGTCTTGAGTGTTTTGTTCAGTGTGTGACGTGTTGTGTGTCCGTGTTGTGTGTCCGTGTTGTGTGTGACTGGTTGTGTGTCGTGTTCTGCACGCGTGCGACGTGTTGTGTGCTTGCGACGTGCACTGTACGCCTGACGTACTGTTTACGTGCGACGCGCGATGTGTTGCGTGTGCGACTTGTGACGTGCTGTCTACAACGGGCGACAGGCTGTGTGCGATGTGTTGTGTGTATAACGTGCAACGTGCGGTCTACAACCTGCGACGTGTGATGCACGAGCAACGCTCGAAGTCCTGTGTGCTACGTATTGTGCGTGTGACCTATAAAGTGTGACGTCTTGTGCGTGACGTGCGACGTGCTGTGTGTGCGACGTGCTGCGTGTTCCACGTGCAACTTGTCAGTGTCATGTGTGTGTGTCTCAGTGTTGTGTGTGTCTCAATGTCATGTGTGCCATTTTGTGTCGTGTGCCATTTCGTGTCATGTGTCGTGTTGTGTGTGTCGTGTGTGTGTGACATGTAGTGTGTGCGTGCGCATGATGTGTTGTGCGTATGCATGTGCGCAGTGTGACATGTGTGTGACGTGATACGTGCGACATGCAACAAACTGTGTGTGCGACGTCGTGTCTGTGCGACATATGTGCAACGTGCTGTGTGTCGTTGAGTGTGTGTGAGACGTGTTGTGGGTCATGTTGAGTGTGAGACATGTGTGTCGTGTTGAGTGTGTGAGTGTGACGTGTTGTGGGTCGTGTTGTGTTGAGTGTGTGTGTGTGACATGTTGTGGGTCGTGTTGTGTTGAGTGTGTTTGTGTGTGTGAAATGTTGTGGGTCATGTGTATGATGTTTTGTGTGTGATGCTTTCCTTGTCGTGTTGTGTGTGTGACTGTGTCATGTGTTATTTTTGTGTGTCGTGTTGTGTGCCGTTTGTGTCATCGTGTGTGTGTGACGTGTGTGCGTCCGTGCGTTAGACTTATTGTGCGTGTCCGTGTGGGAAGTGCGAAGTGGGATGGCTCAACTTGCCACCCCCTTCCCCAACACTTTAGCCCCCTGTCGTAAACATGACCCTACCCCCTCCCCAGGGTGCTACTGACACTAAAACGACCTAAAAGACCCCCGACTTACCACTACTGGCTGGCACCCCATTGCCACCCGCACTTCTATGCTGCTGCTGGCCAAACCCTCCCCCCAAATCTAAACCCCACCCCCTACCCGGAACCCAACTGGAACCCTGACCCCATAAACTGCCCCCCAACTCGAAA